>NW_011359125.1:1568499-1572106 GCF_000735185.1 Notothenia coriiceps | reverse complement strand
ATATATAGTTAAATCTGATGCCATCCAAGCCTGTAACTCAAATAGCTTGGATGAAGTTCAGCAGTGAGTCACTGTAGGGAATTGTATGACAGGTATGTCCCTAGAGATAAGCAAACAATATGAAGGGTATGCACAATTGTGAATATAAAAGAGTGCATTTTGCAATGACACGGTCATGCACCAGCTTGGAAAGCAAAACGTTTACTCTTCCTTACGTAGCAATGCCAAAGGGGTTCACACGCGCAATGAGTACTGAATACCCTACTCAAATCTAAGATGCAGACATAGGAAAAGTTATTGGTATGTCAAAAAGTATGTTATAAAGTATTTTGTTCCTTTTAACAGGTCTGCTTTGGAGGTGTGATGAATGATTCATTTTATAAACTTATGTTGTCCGAGATTATGGTCGCTCTATAGTTCGTCCGTGTTCACCAGATTGAAATTGCATGAGAATACAAGAAACAGAGATAGTGGTGACTCTGGTGGAACTGTGATGGTGTCCCAATGACTTTGATGAAAAAATGGGTAAGATTTTTCTCACTGTACTTCAACGTGGGATCATAGGCCTGCACTAAGCTCAATCCTGGCCTGTCTCGTTAAAATGTTGTCCAAATCACACTGAAATTAATTAGCCGTTTCTCTCCAAGGATGGATAGAATCACATTTTTATTTAAATGAACATTTACTTACATTTATTAACTTATTCTATTCATAAATCACCATCAAATACATTCCGAACGGACAACAGACTCTTTAGCAAAGTGCAGCTGTGCAAAGTCTCTTGAAGTTTCAGCTGATCTGCTTCATGCTACACCATGTGACTAAGGAATAAAAACCGCTCCCTGCTTTAAAATGGGTCAACTGTGTCTCGCAAGTATTAGCTTTACATCAAAGTGCTGGTCCATAATGTCAGTGGCCATTTGTGTGATTGTCTGTAGGCACGCGCTGTCGTGAGCGACTTTGCTGACACCCACAAGGTGGATGGGCCAACAGAGCATTGTGAGGAGCCCGCACTCACTCCAGGTCAAGAGCTGTCGTATCGTAAGGTACTCCTCACTCCAAACATTGGTTCTTAACATCTCACAAGTCATTTTAGTACGAGGGATCAGATTCCCTAATACTATACTATCCATGCCCAGGCTGAAAAAAGGCCCAGAAGGTAAACATAAAGGTCCTCATGTCATGCGCGTATTTTCCGGTTATTACCCGCCCCTGTGTGGTGTTTATGAAGTTCTTATGGATGAGATAACGGTCTGCAGAGGCCAAAGACCCTCAGACCATCACCCTGTACGATAAACTAACACAGAAAATACCTGTCTATGCTGCCCCAAAACGCCTCGTTGGAGATTTCTCTTTTTCCATTGTTTTCTTCCTGGGTACAGTGACGTGCCCATACACAAATGGACCCATTGGTCCAGATGAGACGGCGGGACGCGGCAAGGCTGTGAGTCTGTGTGTGAGCACACACACAAACTCCCAGCCAGGCTGCGGGTGTGTGTGTGTTTCGGGCTGGGTTTCGCTGTGTCTTGCTGTCTCGCAGACGGCCACTGGGCTCACAGGGAGGGGAGGGGGGCAGGAGCTCCAACAAGCCGTTTAGGACAGAGAGTGAATACACATACTATACAGAGATGCTGTATGAGAAACCAATGTGATTTTGGAACATTGCACAATGTAAATCTATTCTAGTAGACCTCAACAATGGAATTATGATCAGTAGAAATGGCCATGTCATAGGACCTTTAATTTAATTTTGGGAGAAGTAGTGTTATGTTTAAACTAGTATAGGAGCGCATGCAGTTAATAAAATAAAAGGTGTTATTAATCAAACTAGATTACTCATAAATGGGTTGTTGAAAAGCAAATGTTCTGAAGTAAGGAAAATTATGTATCAAGTAATGTTCCTAAAATAACTAATTAAAAAGGACATTGGGTGCACATGAGTATACGCAACACCCTGTCACGTAAGATTTATTTTACAACACAGTGTCATTCAACTACATCATGAGGTAGAAGAAGTCATCAGAGAGCTCAGAATAGTTTCACAGGAACTTATTTCTATAAAAGAAAAAGTCCTAATACAATTGTCAGGCCTGTCAGAAGACCAGCAAAGGAAATTATCTTTGGAAAGATGTGTTATTGAGTTTTTTTTAATGTATTTTTAAAGTGCTTAGAGCAGCTAAAATTGATGAATTAATAAATACCTCTACAATGATGTTGTTGTTATTTGGAATATTGTCCAACTTACCGTTTAGGATGATAATAATTGATCTACTGTGCATCATATTTTAATTAAATCAAGACACATATACATAATGTTTATTAGAAATATGGTCTCAATGCATTTTCACAAATCTATTCTGGAACCCCTCAAGGGCTGCTTTGTTAACATTAGCATGGACGTGACAAATGTACGATATCAGTCAATGTTGGTCAATGGATGGATTCATTTTTTTTTTTACACGTTGTTGCAATTTTATATTGCAGAGAGTCAAACTCAAATATCCCACAAAGACATCTATCTTATTTTACCTTAGCTGCTGCTGGAAAGGCTACTTGTTATCACAAATATATAAGCAACACTTTAATGATAAGTGTATTTCTTGCTTATTGATATCCGAGAAATGTCCAATGAAGAGATGTTGTGACCTTCATCATTCTACCGTCATTCTATTTTTAACCCTCAGTTTTAACACATTAGTTGTCTTTTAGTCATACACTGTTACACTTTATCTCAACACCATTTCTTCCTTTAAGCCCAATGAGGTTTCTTTGTCCCTCCCATCTTTACAACACCCCCTGACCTCTCCCAGCATCCTCTCATCCATCCTCTCTGTCTCTCTTTCACTCTCTTAGGGCGTTTGTTACTCCGGATTGTTGTTAAAATAAATGTCTTCTTTCCAATCTATTTACTTTTTCTTACTTCTTGGGAGAAAATGCTGATAAAGGGGCAGAAACACCTGCCTGTGTGTGTCGGGTTGTGTGCTTGTGTTAGCAGGTATGGATGTGTGTGTGTGTGTTTGCACCTCAGCTGAAGAGAACTCTTGCTTCCGCTGTATAAATGTAGTTAAGTGAACGCTCTTGAGAATGAAACGTAGAGTCCTGTTTCTCTCCTTCAGAAAAGCATTCGCTCAAAGGCGTAGACAAACACACACAGACGAGTACACACACACTATTACACACACAAGCTCTTAACTGGTTGCTCTTTAAGAAGTGAGAAAATAAACTTAAACCCCCTCTCTTCTGCCATCTGTTAGTGTGCAGGCAAAACCAACTCTCCCCGCCCTCTGCAATCTGCTGCATCTCTCACTCACTCACACACACACACACACACACACACACACACACACACACACACACACACACACACACACTTTGGCTGCGACATTATCATTTTTGGAATTAATCTGCTGATTATTTTGAAGAGACAAGGTATTCACTCTAATATGGGAAAAACTAATTGATCAGTCAACTAATTCAGAACTTAATTCAGTTCACAGGGTATTGCCATGACAATGAAACTAAAACTACTTACTAAGGCAAGGGAGAAATAGACTGTTATAAAGAGTATTTTTTCTTCAAGAATGTTCTTAGTATGATACAAAATACC
>NW_011359125.1:1565886-1568484 GCF_000735185.1 Notothenia coriiceps | reverse complement strand
GCAATCTGCTGCATCACTCACACACTCACACACACACACACACACACACACACACACACACGCACACGCACACGCACGAATACACACAAACGCTCACCCACTCTCTCTCCTTCACACACACAATAAAGACAATCAACATTTTGCTTGGACTTTAAACATATTATAACACTTGCCATCCCTGTATAGCTGCACAGACTGTGTGTGTCGCTCTGTCCTCTGGAGCCTGTGGACAACCAGGAGAGAGAGGAGCTTGTGATTGATCTCATTAATACCAAAGAGCAGACACTGCGCATGATGTTAACAAATCTTCCTGGAAAACTCTACGACACCGAGAATGGCTCCGCAGGGACAAACAAATGAACTAAAGTAATTGGAGAAAGAAGGGCTGGTTGGAGAAGAGAGAAACAGTGTATCCAAAGACCAACCAACACACACATTAAAAATTAATAATCAACAAAAATAAGTACAGAAAGGATTGAAGGAATATCTTTAGGCTGTGTCCGTGTTTAAATAAAATAAATAAATACCTGCCTTCTAACTCCTCTGTTTACCTGAATGCTATACACAAGCACAGTCAGATTTGCCTCACATATGGGACACGCTTCTTCTCAACACCAGAGCTCATCTCAGAGGGAACAGCAGCAACTACAAACTGATCGGTTTATTATCATCAGGCAGAGGTGTGAACACCAAAGAGTATTCGAATAACTTTGCACTGTATTTAAACACATTTAAGACACATGTTTAATGTAGTACAGTTTGACATGCTTCTTTCCCAGGTGGTTTTATTTGCCTTTACCTAACTGTTCGATAATCAATAGATGCACACAGTTCCTTTAAGACCAAATTATACTTCCATCTACATAGCTATGAGGGTGTCCGACCATCAGTGTGTGTAACATGAGTTTTGTCAGTAGGTCACATCCACGAGGTTTAATGCAGATGCCTAAATGTATCCCCTATTTAAGTTCTTAGTACACAGTAAAATATTACCATGATTTCATAATATTTAGCTGTAATATTTTCACAATAAATTACTGTTTTACCACTTTACAGTCTTTACCTGTAATGTTCACAATATAACACTGTAATTTAGAATTTCACAGTGAAATCAATACAGGCAGTTAATTACTGTGAATGTACAGGATAAATGATTACCAGGATTTCACATGTTACTGTATTATTTCACAGTAAAATACTGTATTCAGACCATCCTCTGTGATAACACAACAAATTAAGTGATTTTCTTGCTTTTATCGCTCTTGCTTGGCTTTAAATACTAATTTCTTTCTTTGGTGCAGGTTTTACTTAAATTGAAAGGGGCACCGCTGCATGTGCCTTAAAATAAACGATGCAACATATAAATCTATGTAAAATTGAAATTGTTGTCTTGGCTTAGTGTTTTCAGGTGCTTCCTGGGCATTAATCCTGAGACGGGCTCGAAAGCCAAAAAGAGGCATGGCAATTTAAACCCCCATGTCAGCACATTCTTCAGAAAAATTGTGCTCCCCTCCTTGTTTTCTGTCTCCCTGGCTCCGCCTCTGCCCAGGTGCACCTGGTCTGCCCCTGGCTCCGCCTCTGCCCAGGTGTTCCAAATTCCACTCAGCCGTGTGTATATATAAAGAGAAGCTGGAGGAGAAGGATGTCTGGCCTATCCTAACGCCGGAGAAACTGTCCTGAGAATACCTCTTTGCCATTTTGAGCTGTAGGCCATATTTTTGCAGATGTGTTTATGTTTAGCCTGGAGGACCTGGTAGTCCAGTTTTCGCGGCTTTATNCCGTGGTGTGGCTGGCTCGGGTTCCCTCCTTCTGTTTGTTCCTTTTGGCCAGTCCTCCAGACCTCTTTTTGTTTCCCGTTTCGCTTGTGTGAGCAAACGGCTGATTATCAATACATGCTCGTTACCAAGTACCGGCTATTGCGTGTATTCTTTCATGTTGTGGGTCTCAACACGAGCCACTACCGCGGAGTAGAGGTTGGGGCCGTAACAGCATGTCCAAGACACTGTGAAATGTACTTTGCACTTCAATGGAGTAATACAAAGTTAAAATGGGCATTTTCTTTGTTTTTCTTTTTTGATTGAGCTGATTGAATTTTGTAGTTATGGTACAATCCCAGTCAAATTTACAATATATTATCGTATTATTTAGATTTGTATATTTACAGGTAATTACTGTAATTTATGTACAGCAAGGTACCATAATACCACAGCTCTGTACTGCTATATCACAGTAATTCCATGGGCATGGCAACTGTAAAGTCACAGTATTTAGTTGTACTTTTATTCTAATTTACTGTAAAATATCTACTTTTCATCTACTGTGAAATATTTAAAGTCAATTACTGTGAAATAATTACAGTAAATTACTGTGAAATCCATGCAACTAGTAGCCAGTAATTTACTGTAATTTTACAGCCAAAACATTTTACAGTGCGGGAACACTATAGGTGATACACAGTTGACTAAACCACTTCAATGAAAGTGGTGATCAGCAAATTAAAATCATAATATGGAGGATTCATAAGGTCTTGAGCAACCAAATGTCAAACACAATCATTATGATTGATGAAAGTAAATTGGTCAGATTTGACCCGAACAC
>NW_011359125.1:1547026-1565850 GCF_000735185.1 Notothenia coriiceps | reverse complement strand
AAATATTTACAGTCAATTACTGTGAAATATTTACAGTAAATTACTGTGAAATCCATGGAACTAGTAGCCAGTAATTTACTGTAATTTTACAGCCAAACATTTTACAGTGTATATCATGCAATGTGTATTGTTCAAACACGGATCATTTGGCAATTAAAAAGACATTTTCACTCCAACAATAATGAATAATGGTGTAACTGTAAAGTGTTACACAGGGTGATTTTCTGGGAACCCTCCAATGACGCATTTGTATTGAAGCTCTGATAGCTGTTTTTTGTGTACCTAGGGTCAAGGTTCAATAATATACAGTATGTTGTTTCATGTCCTTGAGAATACAATACTGGATCTTATTTTCTGCAGTAATTGCATCGGACAGGATTTGTGGTTGTACATCAGCATGAAAGACTAGCCACATCTAAAGCCACAGTACAATACATGTTCTAATGTGATTAGGGCTGCGTCTATCCCGGTGAAAACATATTTTCCGATTTGCACCAATATTGAGAGCTACATCTGTTTGGGATACATAAGTTACTATATATCCTGACTGCAGTCTCAACTTATGGAGGAGAGAACAAGGGAGTGCTGATCTAATTTCTGCTCTATATATAATCATATTAATGAATTCAACAGCCAACATTTAATGAACAAGATTTTATCGCATCTTATGTTACAATAACTCAAGTCTCAACTATCTGACGTCCATTGACTAATCTAGATCTACCAATTTCAGAGTCAACCTGAAAGAGAAAATACTGGAGAATCGAAGATGAATTAAATTCTCTGCCCATTGTCCCAATTGCAAAATGATTAAATAAATACTAAAACGTTTTACCTAGGTCTAACGCTGAGCTGTGGAACAGGCCCTTTTGTCACGGTTCATTTTTGCACTGCCTTTGTTTGACCAGAACCTGACTGGATTGTACTGCTTTGCAGATCACCTATTTCATTTTAAATGAACGGACCAATTTGAAATAGCAGAGCAAAAGCCACAAAACAGAGAAGTGCACTGCAAATAAATAATAACCCAATCTAATATCCCATTGCAGAAAGAGAGAAGAGAGGATTGTGGGAGGTTTGCGAGACCTATAAATGAGGGGGATTGTTTCTTTATGTGCTGTTATTGTTTGTTATACCTTCCTCATCTCATAAAATAACTGGAAAACTTTATCCTCATAACAATCGGAGTCTGCTTTGGTCCACTGATCCAAACAAATGCTATCAAAACCGGTTTCTGATTAAAAAAACGAGGAATATTTTTTTAATTTGGCTTCTTGCAGAGCAATTCACAGTGAAGGGAGGATGCTTCAAGGTATTCCTCGGGGACCGGTTGACAGCTATATTCATTCTTGGTTATTCTCCACAGGCATTACATTTCCATTGAGGACTTTCTAGGGAAAAACAGAGTTGACAGATATGCTTCAGTGACTTCAGTCATATATGCAGATGACACATGCAAAGGGAGAAAGGCTGGCAAGGCCAGAGGGCATCGGCCAACCCTGCCAATATCAATCTCAGTGAATCTGACACTGAAAAGGAAAATGATGCCGTACACAATTCATACAGTCTGCTTAAAGGACAGCATTGAAAACAATGCGTCAGACCTCTCTGAGTTACCTACGTATTTGGGACCATTTGTTTTGATGATGGTTGCTATTTTGGTGTTTGCCACTTTGAAAATAATTTTTGCTCACTGTTGTCACACATATTTATTCACACATCTTCAATCAGGATAGACGATTGGATAGACGAGTTGTACTTATAAATTGGGCAATTTGGGACAAGAGGTCCTAATGAGCAATAGCCAGGCTGCAATTTGAATATGTGGAGGAGATGATAAGGGCATTTCTTTTGCATGTGCTGTGCAAGCCAGCTTTTCAGTGTTTGTTGCATCTCGATTGTGCATTTCTACTAATCATAGCTATAGCACTGCAAGGAAAGGCTTTCCAAACACGCCTGAACTATGGTCGGCAGATCGAGGTCTCAAATTTGTTCTCTTTGTATTTGAAATGGAATGAGTCATTGGTTGCACAAGCAGGAGGGTTGAGTCATGATTCCTGATCGACAAGTTGACAGCATACATGTGTCAGCATTTAAAAACAGACTTGATTGAGACAGAAATGGTCTGTGAAGAACGAGTTTCTTTCATCATAGAGAGGCAGCAGAAGAGGCTTTCTCTTGCTGTGATTTGTGTTGAACATTGACATTGATGCTACAGACTTGTTGGCTGGTGCTCAAATAAATACATTGCCTATAAGTAATTATATAATCTCCTCCTGCAATGAAAAATTGATCCCACATATATGGGTGTCTCATAATCTAATCTGCGAGATCGCTCTCACAATAAAATTACAGACCATATAATCCAAATAAAAGTTCCATGTCTGAGGATCTTGTTAAAACCAGTTATTATGACGAACCAAGCAAATCGTTTTTCATCTTAATGGTAGCAATCATTTTTTTTCAAGACAAATCACTATCATTGAATTTGTTCTCTTGTGTTGTTTTCATTGATTGCCATTTTTTTCCAAGAAAAACCTCAAGTCAACTCTTTATCTTGAATCTTTGTGTGATGTGTTGAGCACTCTGCAAAGCTGTCCACTTACACAGTGGAGAGAGGACAAATAAAAGTTATAACATAATTACAAAAAGTAAGAACCAAGCCTTGAAAAATGCTTTGTCATTGGGGTCATATACTGTATGTGCCAGTAACATAAGCTGATTTATTGGACCCTGCTGTTACAAAAATTGAACGAGTTTCTCTTCATCTATCAATACAACTCATAATACAAAAAAAAGAGAGACAGCCAGATGAACAGACATGAACTTTTACCAAAAAAAGCAGACAGGTAAAGGTGAACCACGGAGAGACATTGACAGACAGGTGACAGCTGATACACAGATATACAAGCAGGCAGGCTGCGAGACAGGCAGACAAATAAGCCAACAACAAGCAGAGTTGCTGCATAATACACAAACATATACATTGTATTGCATATACTGTACATAAGAGCAGCATCCACTGAGAGCAAAGAAGAAAATCTATTTCTTCACAGTTAAAACCCTACACAGTTAATGTCTGAGAGCTAGAGCATCTCTGGGTATCCTGGCGTCTCATCAGCGCATACAATATGCAGCTCAGGAAATCCAATCTGGAGTAAAAAAATCCTGTTCCAACTTTACTTTCTCCTTATTTACCGACCTGTATGGGGGTTTGTTTGGGTTTGAGATACTGTATCTTTTGCTCACTCGCTCTCCCCCCTTTTTGTTATCCCTTCCTTCGCTCTTTAACCTCTTACCTCTCTTTCCCCCCTCTCTCTCTCTTTCTATGCTTTGATGTCTGAGCGCTCAGGGCCCACACTCAATTAGTATTCCCTTCATGGTTATTATGAAGGGGAGTTTGGGGTTTTTCTTGGGGTGGGTGTGCATTCGGTAAACTGTGTTAACTGCTAATGGAAAGTTGACATTGCCTCTGTTGCCCCATTCATACTCCCAAATGAAAGTCTTTTGGCTCTAACATGTAACACATATCAGCAACATACTCTGAGAATACACTCTATCATAAACATTGGGTCATTTATTGAATCCAGTGCTGAACCACAAGAGCTATTTTAAAATAGATATACCACTTCTTAACAATGACAGACAGCAAACAACACAATTAATAATAAAGATGTAGGGTCATGTAAACACTGAAGTAGGTGAATGTGAAACAGCATGATGGGTTGGAGGATGATTTAATCAGACCGTCTGAGAGAAATGGTCTGTCGGCATGGCAGCGGGGATATTCTGAGTCTGATCAGCTTGACTTTAGATAGTCAGTGTGCTGTCATTGACAACATTATCTTATCAACAATATTATCTTACCCTGTCTTTCTGTCTTTTCTTCTTCAAGACAATCATCCTGTTTTTGGAAAACTCATTCAGTGCATGAAAAATACATCTGAATGGCAGAGAGCACTTTTATCGATGAATGTGTCTTGCAGCCCCGGGGTGGCATGCGTCCTTGTAAAGGCAATGATTAACACTTCAGTCATTCTGGGCTGTCAATAACAGCTTGTGACTCTGTGCTTGGACTTTCTTCCCATTCTTTATCTCTTTCCACTATTATTTTATTATATATTATGTATTTATTTCAAAGAGGACCATGCATACAAATACATTAATCTCAGAAAAGAGAAGATATAAATTATGCCAGATTATAGCTAATAGCTCATTTCCATCTGCAGTCTTCAGGCAGGTACATAACAATTAACAAACACTAAAAACATTACACCATCTCTATCACACAAACAATTATAAAACATGATTTAAGTACAGGTCATTAAAATAATACATAGTACAGTTAAAATATAATATTACAATACAGTTAACATTGGAAAACTCAGATTACAGTGTAATTAATGTTGTCATGACTGCTTGCTTAATATCAATTGTTTTGCACCATACAGTAAGATAATTTGTTAAAATCAGTACCTGTAATTTGGTTTGTGAACATATTAGTTTCATCTCCAACAAAGGCGTTATATCTTCGACTCTGTTTGTCAAATCAATCAAACAAAAGTTATCTCACCCTAAGATAGAACAGCATTTATTTGCTCTTAGTTGCCAAACAAATACTGGAAACACTCCCAATAGAATTTTCTCACACACACCAAAGCCGGAAGAACCATTCGGGAAACTGTGTCATCCGATGATCATTTGAATGCTTCTTTGGCACTGGCCTCATATTCATTTTTCTAATTAATTGAGAATCACTGAGTTCTAAGAAATTATGTAGAGTTGATGAATTCAGAGAAATCACGCTTCCTTCAATTGTTCACTTTATTTTCACCCTTTTTACTAATTACCTTCTCTACTTTTATTTTCTATTCACTTCTATTCACTCCTCCGCATCTCCATTCTTCTGTCTAGTGTTCCTCCTCTTCATCTTCATTTCTCTTCTCTTCCTCCACCCACACTTGAACTAAAAACCACAGATGGATGGGCGAACCACAGCTGAGGGGTGAGAGAGTCAGCTGGTCCCCTGCTTTAGCCTCCACTGTAACTGTGTCATGTCTCTCAGGCCTGGCCGACCCTCACACAGTTCAGAAGATGCCAGAAGGAAGAAGACCTGACTCTTCTCCACAAACACATACAAAAATCAACACACACACACACACACACACACACACACACACACACACACACACACACACACACACACACACACACACAGTAAATATAGTATGTATTCACAGATATGCACTGACACTGCCAGTAAATGCTGACAAATGATTTGTTGACTGCTTGACCAGACAGCTTAGTATATGTTTTAAATGTTGTCAACATTACAGTTATGTCCATCCATTTTTCGATGAAAACAACTTGTTCTGTTAATATGTTTGCAGCATATCCAAAATGTCCCAAAAGATTTAGTATGTCAGTATCTGTGATCAGATAACCATGTGATGTGATATGCTGCTTCAGTACACTTCAGGAAAAGTATGGGGGGATAACTTTATAGACACTCCTCAAAAGTTTTCCTGAGGAAGTTGAAGGCATTGTCCACATGCACGTGTGTAAACATGATCATGATGGTACCACCTCCGCTATGTTTTTGAGCCACGAGAAACCCTGAGTGTGCATCTTCCTAATTCAAATCATACTTTGTAACTGTATTACATTGAAAATTGCATTTTTAAATCCACACATTGTGCATCTCTTTAGCTCCATTCTTCTCTCACTTAGTGTTTTCGATGTCTAGCACTCTGTGATTTGATGTTTGAAAATGTGCTGACATTGTGCTTTGTTACTTTATGTATCAACATCTGATTGCTTTTTTGACAGCCTTATTCACTCTGACTTTATTACAGCTTCATTTGCAGTCTAACACACGTTCATGTTTAATTAACAAGTCATTGAGAACAGACAGCTTCACATTTTCGGGCGTTTATTAAGGGATATTAATTAGCTTCAATGTGAAATTTAAAATATTGACAATAGTAACACAAGTCCTTCTTTAGCATTTATAGTATATGTCCAAGATGAAGCAGCTCAGTTAAAGGGACATTACATAGTCACTGTTGCCTGGATACAGAGACTGAGATTCAAGGTCCTTTTAAATCCTTCCTGTAAAATCCAGCATGGGAAAACTTGCAATGTGACTGCAGATATAGCTATTTTTTGTAGTATATGTATTATGCGGAAATACATTACCATACCCATAAGTGCCCTGCAGCAATTCAAATGGCAAACACCATTCCTTCCACATTAATTTCCTGCAGTACAGCAAAAAGTTAGGAACCAGAAGAACAACATTGATAGGAAAATGTCTAGAAGACAAAAAACAAAGACAAGCAAACAACTGTTCTGTGTGTTATTTGCTTTTGATTGGATATATATATGATCATTTAATAAGGACAGCCGTTAAAAACACCCTTCAGGTAACTGCTCCTGGAAGTTTGGAAATGAGCTGATCATTATTTTGTTATAAAAAGCAAAACGTTTTACTGCTCACATATGAGACAGGTTAGCAGAGAAAGCAGTGGATAATATGAAGTCTAGATGAGACAAAGAGACTGTATTTTCTTTTTCTTTGGTTATGTTTGGGTCTGTTGTTGTTGTTCTGTGTGTGGTAGCAGGGTTGGCCTGCGGGAATTTTTTAACCTTACATAAATAAATGCTTTTTGCCTTGTCTCTCAATTGTGAACCACGATTGTTTGCACCGGCCTTGACTGAAACTGAAAATGGTCGAAATACACTTTGACACACTTGAAGATTAATGAATTGAAGGTGGTTTGGCTCAGCAGGTGCAGCTTTGTTTTTGTTTTATTAGGTTTGAAATGTAGTATTAACCTCTTACATGAGAGCAGGCCAAAGTGCTGATAAGTGCCTTCAACCTGAAACATAACAGAAAGAAAAGGCAATTAATTTTTTTCAACATTTTTTCTTTTAATTCGTGTAAAGGCATAGCAAGGACACATACATGTTCTTTATATGTTAAGTCATTAGCATTTAATAATATTCTTACTTTTTCTATCACTGTTTTTATTCTACCATTTATAACAAAATGCGGTTCATAATATCCAACTTGTCTGCTCCTCTGTGACATATGGCATGAATCCAACCGTGTAAGAAGTCTTCTCCCACTTAATTTGGTTTTCTTTGTCGTGTGTTGTGCACCCATTTATATCACTCAAAGTAGTCTGAATATTAGAAACACTCCTCAGTACAGTGCAGTAAATGGTGACAGAAACAAACTGCAGACCAAAATGGTCATAAAGTTGAATTATCATCCCTCTAAAACAGTTTGGGAACAAACGGATCATTATAACCTTCATAAAGGTGTATTGTGGTGCTGTAGTATGCAGACTTCATTAGTTTGTAGCTGGGTTTACCTAATGAACTGGCATACTGTATTAGTGAATGCGAGAGCGATGCAAATACCAATCACTGCCAAATTCACCAAGTTTAAATATGTACTGGTCTTATCTTTTTTAAGTAATTATTCATACCCCAATCCTTGCACAGTGTGGTTTGGAATATAAATAGGAATAATGTCCAAAATAACAAGAAGAAAAACCAAAAGAAATACATTAATTCAAACATTTCCTGACAGCAAGTTGATTCGCTGTGATCAAAGTAATGAGGCTGATGCATTTTGCTAGGCGCAGCCGTCCATCAGAGCACTGACCTCAACATCCCCGACTTCATTTTGGCTTCAGCCGGAGAGAACGTGGAATTTTAAAATGTGAACAGCGGTTTTCAATGTAAAATTAATAACCACCTCAGACACATTCACATGCTTGTGAACATAATTCACCCCTAAGTTTTTAAAAGTGAAAAATCTCATTCCGAAATGCTCTTCTCTTGCTTTTCACAAAACCTTTTTGGCCTTTCTGAGGAGGCGATCTGCTTTTATTGAACTAGCAGCTGGATGCCTCCTCAGCTTGAAGCATCTCTCTGACACTGAGCTCTGAGTCTACCATCACGGGTCACTGTCCTCGGCCTCGTGCCAGGCTCAGTGGGTACATGCTATGAATCAATAAATCTCTTCACTCCAATTGTGACTTTGCTTTAACAACTGAGCAACATAACTTTTCTTATCAAAATCATCTAGATCAAAGATGTTGTTTTGCAGTTTATTTTATGACAAAGAGTTTATAGACAGAATAATACTTTTAACACATCACACAATAGTTGAAAATGTCTTTGTAATCCTTGACATGCTTTTTTTTGGGACGCATGGACACCATTGCACTTATTTGAGCAATTTTTGTGTTGGTAAAGAGATATGGATAAGTTGTTGGACATGCAAGGCCCTTTCCTTACTCCCATGGATTCTGTGTTGGGTAGTCAATCCAAACCGAACTCCTCTTTGTACAGTCTTTTTAAGGGACAGGAACTGTATCCTACTTGAGCGTCGGCAAAGTCAGTGACCTACAGAGTGGTTAGGTGACAAGGTTAGAGTCCTGTGCTTACAGAGAAGTGTAGCAACAGCTGCACTTTGACACAGGCTCCACGATTTATAAGCTTGTTTTCATTGCTGGTGAGGGACAGATAATATAAGAGCTTTCAAGAGCTAACGTTGGACTAAAAACATGCATTGTATCAACACATAAATATATTTATTTGTACAGATGACCATGAGGTCTCTGAGAAACGCATAATCCCAGAATGTTGTGCACTTGACTTGTGCTGATAGAATAACATCACCTGCAGGTACACATCTCTACTGTACTCACGCACCAAGCTTGGCTAAAACATTTTCATAATATCCTTCTTAAATTGGCTCTTTTCCAATCATATGTGTTAAGAGTTGTTTTGGAGCTAGGACACAAGTCATTAGTCTCCGTACATGTTTACAGCTGGGATAACGTGCTAATATTTAGTCAATTAACCTTTTACATTGTTTAGGACTTTACCATCTGCTAATCTGCAACTATAACAACCTATTGCATTGCTGAAAATAGTTGACTTCTATTGGTTTGCTTTGTCTAGTTAAATTACCAAACATTAATATATGTCTGACCTTTAGCAATGAGCTAATTTTTCAGCGTGACACGTTCAGTATGAGAGTGGCTGTGCGTCTCTATGTGTTTGTTCTACTTTAAATCCTTGCTGAGTTTTATGTGTGGATGTCTAAGATTGCTTGTGTGTGCACATGTTCTTGTATCTGTGTGTAATGGGGTGGCACATTAGCGACATCTGTAACGGAGCTGAAACAAAAAGCTCAGCTGGCCTCTTTTGTTTTAGAAGCGCATATGGTCATGTTTAATTCTTTTGCCTGGTATTAGAGGGTGAAAGAGCCCTTTATATTGTGTGAAAGACTTAGTGTGACCATTGTATGCATGTGTGAATTAGCCTTGTTAAGCCAGTTTCATGGTCTTTTCATCAGTACATTTCACTTGGGGTGTCTGCAGCAGAATGGGTGGATGTGAGGGGGGTTTGCTTGAGTGTGTTTGTGTTTGGGGGCCACAGGGTTTGTGCAAGGTAGTGTAATCCTTAGTCTTTGTCATTTGGGGGTTTTCCTGGGTCTGGTTAATATCCCCAGTGCTGATCAAAAACAAATTAAAGATAGGCACACCATTACCGCTCTCGATCTCAAATTCAAATGGCTCTACTGGCATGACCATAATGACGTACACTGTTGACAAATCATGGCACAATTACAACCAACATCTATACATACATTTGGAATATATTCCTGCTTGCATATCTAGTTTGAGCATGAACGAGCAAATTCACAAAAAAGCCCCACCCCTTTCCTCTTTCTTGAAGTGACAAATACACACAAAAGAAACCCAACAACAACTGAAAACACATAGGCAAAGTGTTGATTATTGTACCGAATACTGCTGATTCATCAACAAGAAGGAAATAAAATACTCTCACTCTCACTCGCTCTCGCTCTTTCTCTTTCTCTCTCTCTCTCACACACACACACACACAACACACACACACACACACACACACACACACACACACACACACACACACACACACACACACACACACACACACACACACATTGATTAGGGCAACATAAACAGAAGAAAGTTATCAGTCTCAGGGGTGGTGCTGGTTTCACAGGAAACAGACTGATATGGGAGGCTATATATTTCAACACAAAAACATACTGACTGGCTACATTCCTCTAAACTGATATGGGATTGTCCCACTGGAGTTTTCTCTGGAAGTCAGGCTCCTAATTTCTCTTTACAAGGACTTTCCTCTTAGAGGTTCATGTTGTGTGAACTGAAACTTGAAGCAAAGGAGAAAGAAGAAAGGTCTGCTTCCTCAGATATGGCAAAGGAAAAGCACAGTTAGTCAGAAGAAATGCTACACTACCTCTTTATGCGTCAGAGCAACAAAAAGAGCAAATAATATCATAGCAAAGACTCTGCTACTGTAATCTTTTTTCAATGTTTTGCCATGTAGAGGGATATTCAAAATTAAGCATATGGGATCCAGTTTTAAAACTAAATTCTTTAAAGTGATTACTTTGTTCTCCTTGCCTCCTCTTTTTCAGTCAAAGTGAAAGGCTTTTTATCCTAAGCAGGTCGGGAGGGAAATATTTTATTTTCACGTCGTTAATGTTTTCCTTTTTGGTTTGCATATCTTTAGCCTCCAGCCAAGTGCTGTTAATTAGGTAAACAGGTAATTCCCAGACCAAACGCTCCGTGCGCCAGGACGCACATGTGTTTGTGGGCTTCAGCGTGCAGGTATAAGCACATGTGTGTGAGGGACTGTAAATGTGAAATTCAGCATAGAGCAGCTACAATAAACAATACATTCAGCCGTCATAGAGACAGGGAGTTGAAATGCACATAGTGACAGGGAAATCAAGAGGTAAGTAATGCATAAAGTCATGCATTATTAAACGGCAGCATTTCAAAGGTGGAGATATTCAAAAGGACCCAAACATAATTATTTGAATGCCAGTTACTGCACTATTCATTCAGCCGAAAAGGGAAGATAAAATACTAATAAAAGAGAAAGGGAGAAGAAGATATTATGAAAAAGGGAAAGAAATGTGATATTCCCTCTCCTTGTGTCAGGCTCACTGGTGTGTGACATGTCCGTCTCAGTGGGGACTTCCTGCCTCTCCATCCATATCTGTTTTTTTTTTACCCATAATGCTATCCACTTCCTCTCCATCCTCGGCTATAGCTCTATTTCTACTCCCTTCACTACCTTCTAGTTGTTCAACCCTCTCATATATTCTTTTTTTCTTTCCCTCACACACATCCATACCTCCATCACCTCCCTTCTAAACTCGCTGACACAGAGCGTGACACTCTACACATAAACTGTGTTTTGTGAATGTGTTTTAATGTATTCATCTGTTCACAGTATTCATCAATGTGTTCCAGATTGGCCTAAATGGGAGGTGTGTTTATCACAACAGGTGGTGGCCTGTCACTACTTATTGTGCCACAGTTACAATATTCACACCCCGCAGTCACGCAGAATTTAAGTGAAGCTTTCAAATGTCACAAAATAGATTGAGTAATGTATTGTAGCTGAGATCAAGCAGATTTGTAGAGAGAAGAGGACAGTTGACTGCTGTCCTTTAAACTGCCATAATGGACACATTTATTAAGTTAGCTTAGTGATATTTCAGAGCATTTGTAATTTTGAAATGAGCAACTTCCAACCAAACATAATAACGTTAAAGTTCTTATACAATACTTTTCACCCAACATAGTGTTTGCAAAGAAAACCGATATCATTAGCACATTTGGGTTTTATTTACGGTTTTTTTCATAACTTGTCACCTAAATAAACCAGTTACTAATTTGGTTGGTGACCTAACATACTTTAATATGGCGACATACCTGGATACCATATTTTTTAAATAAAACTTTGTAAATAAACACATATATTTCCTTCCCTTCCCCCTGTTCAGAGACTAAGTGCCTCTTAGTTTAAATTAAAACACATTTAACTTAAACACTGGCATGTTATTTACCTTCTCCTAATCCAACTTTTCTTTTTGCCATAACACAATATGCTTTAATCTGTGTAATGTTGTGGTAAACTGGACCAGGAAGATATAGGCTCATGAGACAAATGGTGGAAGAGACACTGGAAAATGTTTTTAATCATTATACAGATTTTCCAGTAAGACAGAGATATTGTTGTTATCTTACCCCAATGTCTAAACGCTAAGTGTTGCACCACTATCATTGTGCGCCGTCAATCACCACTAACTGGCTGACTTGACAGTCACACCATAAATTATGGGGGTGAGTCTTCTGAGGAGTCACTCGTTATCTGCTATCCAAACCCCTCCCATGGCTGTGGTGAAGGGAGACTGATAGTGGAAATGAGAAATTAGTTTCTCAAGGTTACATACACACTGAGATGAGTGTTTACTCTCCCATCAAAGATTGGGAGTTCAAGAAGTTACTGACCCCTAAGTAGGGAAACGAGAACAAAGTGTTAAACCAAGTGTTCACTTTAGTGCAGAGGGATAAGCAATATCCAGATTTTGTTACAGACTATAATATTTAAATATGAGCAATATTTTTAAGATCTGGAACAACCTCGCAAAGGTATAAATAAACTGTCTACCCTACCAGTTCACTGTTGGTTTACAACAAATATAAAATACCATAACTGCTTTCCTTTAACCATGTATAAAGTATTTTAAAACAGGAATTTGTGAAACCTGTTAGATTAACAATCTGGTAGAAAGCACTGAGAGGTTCAACTGAATCAACACACTTTCCTTTGCTTATTATGTGCTATTTCAATCTTCTTCACATTATGTTTTATTCATCTGAAAATGTCTTTTTTTTTTATTTGTATAAAGAGAATTTATTGAAATGGTACAAAATAAATAATGAAACTGCTGGGATTTATGTGATGAGTTTGTTAGATGTTGAATCGTTCGGCACTCCATGCAGGTCCCTGTGTCTCCCTATATGAGCCACTGAACATATGGATTTATTGAACTGACTGACTTTAGATGATAGGTTACATGCACACAGCCTCCTCATATTCATCTTCACCCTATAATGAAGGAATCATTATGCCAGAGACACCAGCTGCATCAGATGGAGGGAACTTGAATATGTTAATGACTTACTTTAGAATAGTTATAGCTTTGAATGGTATCCATAGCAACAAGCATGATTCTCTGTTCCTGAAAAAAGGTATTGGTGAGCATCTCATAAAGTGTTTCTTTTTTAATACTCATCATCCCTAACAGTGTTCACAGACCTCTTTAGATGATTGAGTGAGCTTTGCCTTTCAAACACAAACTCAGTAACTTAGTTTGTGTACTCTCCGGAAGTAACAAAGTCACATATAGTCTGCTTCAAAATAACAATATGCACTCTACAGACGTAATCAAATCTCCTCTTCTGATACAACTGCTCCATTCTCTGTAAGTCCAAAAAGTCTCCAAATATCATTACCATCATACTGAATTGCGTGTTATATTTTATATACCTATATTTACCCTTTGAAAACCAATACTATTATAACATAAGGAAAAAAGGAAGGGAAGGAAAGTCATTCAATAGTTGTTATGTATAATAGTAATCTAATTTTCCTGCCACTCTGACTGATTGCAATCAGCAAGGGTCCCTCGCCTCTGTATTGGGTCTGAGGCAAATGCTGCTGAAATCTAATTGAACAGCTTTGTGATGTGTCTCCATGAGACTTCCACTTTGCTGTTTATTGCCAAGCTCACAGACTGTGCGCATGTCTAAGTGTCATCTCTCCCTTTCTCGCCGACCCTCTCGTCCTTTATTCTCTGACTCCTTTTGCCCTGCTGCCAGACAGTTTCCTTTGTAAAAACTACAAAGTCCCCAGTAAACGCTGTCCAAACCTTTTTACAGAGACACTCTAATCAACAAAAAAGCCTGGCAAACATTTGCCAAACGGAAACAAAAAGTAAACGAATCTTGTCGAGAAAAGTCCTAGCTTCAATTTTAAATTAAAGCCAATCAATAGTTATTATTTAGTAAGATCAACAAAGAAAAAAAAGTAATAGATCGCTTTGCTTTATCACACTTTCTGTTCTCTAAGCCAGCAAAGGCAAGCCAAACCAATCGCTAACGCCACATGCCCAGTTTTACCTAAATTAGCTACAGCCTTCTGTTCACTTACACAAACTTTTGGTTTATAAACATTGCTTTGAAAACATCAAGTCTTTTAAAAATGTTATAGCAAAAACTATGTGAGATTTATGAGAAACGAATGACATCTATACTTAATAGTAATGGCTAATAACTGTCACGATTACAACAAAGTCATTCAATATACCCGTCACAACTAAAATGTCAACGATATCCTGAGGCTCTTTTCCTCTCTTGGGAAATTAACACAGACTCCTATAAATCCAGACATTGTAATTAGACAAAGATACTACTGACTCCCATAAATCCAGAGGTTATAAGTCTACTTCCTGTCAGGAGAGGGGCACACTTCCTGTCAGAGCAACAGAGGAGGTCAGAGTTCAGGGAAAGGGTCAGCAGTCTGTTTTCCATCAACACCCCTCAGCTTTGTCTCTCCCTGCATTTACTCCACAGTCTGTTTTCACTGCATTCTTTCATTCCTTTTTCCTATCAATTGCCGTCTATCTGATTTTTCGTCATTGTGTCTTCCTCCTCCACTCAGCTGCTCACTCTTCCCCTCTCACTCTCCATCTCTTGTTGCTCCTCTCCCGCTGACATGCTCTCCCCCTTCAGTCCCCCCAGGCTACACACACTAGAACAAACCTGACTATATCACCCATTCAGCCTCCCAAATCAAATTACCATGGACAAAACAGAGTAATAAAAAGTAATGGCTTGTTATACGAGGTACACACTCAAAGCAGAACAAGTCCTTCAGCACTCTGATCCACAATATTCTGTTTTCTGTTACTTACTTCTAGCTATGTTGAACCCACTAAACTGGTTTTAGATTTACAAATCTGTCCAAAAAGACAAATAACATGGACATAAACAAATGTAGTGTTACCTTACCACACTCTTAAAATATCAAATTCAGCTATATTACTCATGGATAAGGATTTATATTCCTTGGATGCACATCAATGGAATGGAATAATCCTCGTTTTTTGATGAAAGTCAATACACTGGAGGCACATAGGGATTTTGTTTTGAATTCACATTACTGTTGAATAATTATTTATACCATTTCATGATTTGGTTGTGATTGTGAAAACTTGTAAGTATAAGACTTTGGACTTTGCCTCAACTTTACCTTGCTCCAGGGTGTATGCATGGAGAAATGCTCTAAAGAGGTCAACACAGAGGCAACAATTGTAGCATAAATAACGACTTTATTATGAGACGTTGAAAAGAATGGATTTGTTCATTACATTTCTGACCTTCAACTTTTCCTCCATAGCTCCTTTGCAATAGCATCTGTGTGCGTGTGTTGGTGTTTGAATGGAATGTGTCACTGAGAAATGTGTTTTCCAATCAAGAACAGACTCACCATTGTTTCCCTGTAACCACTATCTACTTTGTTCAGGTGTTTAGTCATCTTATCTGCAGGTGGTCCTTTAAACTCTGACCTAACGTGGGCTTTATGCAATAATCCATGGTTGTCAGCCATATTGATTCCTTTCCTTGTTGAATCACTCATGCAGTAAACATATTTCCTTTTTTGTTTACTTTTAACCATGTAATGAAATGATAGGACATGGACCACTTTACCTCTTTAATGTTAGGGGTAGCAACATCCACCAGACATCCACCCGAGCACGCAAACAAAGTATTGTTGTTTTTGTATTGTTGAGTAACACCAAAAATACTAACATATCCATGTATGGGCATGGTGAAACATCTCTTATCAGAAGCATATTGTGAATTATTCATCATGCTTTAAGGGAAGGGAAGTGCAATATTACTCTGAGGTCCTCTTCAGAGAACTGGTATTTTCTGAATGTTACTAAATTGTGTGATTATTTTTTTTGTCATCCTCCCACTCTTGACTCATACTTGTTTGTTGGTTTGTTTATATTTTCTCACTTTGTTCCGGCATCCCACAGTGTGCTGACACATGCACTCATTATGTTGTGCCACCCAAAAACATTGCTTGGCACTACAGGGTGATTATTATGAGGCTAACTGAGTTCACTGTCTAGTTGAAAACAATATAAAAACAATACATGCAGAAAAAAATGCAGATGTTTTTTTTTGGGGTAAAAATGCTTTTAGGGAAGGGTAAGATTTCTTATTGAAAGGCTCTCTTTGTGCAAAGTTATTCTCTCTGTGGAAACTTTCTGGACAGAAGACAGTCTGGTTTGTCATGATATGCCTAAAGTAAGGAAGCCTATTTCCAAGTTCCAATTTGGGAGAAGCAAGTCCTCTTATATATTATTTTTTAAATATTATTGACCTGCTATTGGCATGTTTCTGTCTTCCTGCACCTCGTCCAACCCACAGACAGCCCTGCCCCCCTTCCCCCTGAGGGGAATGAGGAATTCTGCCTCCTATATACAATCAGAGGACTAGTGTTATGCTCTTGTTTATTTTCTCCTATCTTGAGCTTTTGGGACTGTGCCTTAACCTTTTAAGCCCGAGAGACCCCGGTACCGGGGCCCTCCTGCAACATCTTGCAGGAAACAGTGTCTGAGGGCATGTTCATTTAATAGACTATGAATGTTTTATATCCATGTAACGGGAAGAAACTCATCTAACTGAACCTTTTTAATTTTTTTTTTTTTTAAAAACCCACAATGCTAACGCTGAGCCTCTGAATTAGCAACCAGCGAAAAATGCTAACAGATGACTGCACCCAAATTCACTCACAAAACCTTATTATTTATCTTCACATCCAACCCATCGTTTCACATCGTGAGATGACACAGAATCGAGGGGTATCCTTCATTATCACTCAATTATACGAACTCTCGGAGATAATAACAAGAACAGACATCAAAACATATGGCGCTAGGTAGCTAAAAACGCTAACATGGCTTACCTGTGTCAAAAGTGATCTTTAATGGCATTAAAACGATAAAAACGCTGCTGAAGTTAATCCATAGGTTAATCCAATGTGTCTGTGTCCCTTTGAAATGATTTCTGATAATCCATCAGCCATAAACCTGCTTTTCGGTTTCCAGATGTCAGAGCTAGAGCTCTCTATAGCTTCACTCTCATGCAAAACTGCGTCCGCGAAGCCCCCACCTTTTAGTTTTAGTGTGAGTAGGGAGATTCCCCTTCGATTCTATTGGCTCTAACGGTCAGAAAGAGATGTCAATCACCAAAATCGACCAATGGGTTCCAGAGAAACGGTAAAACCCCCATTTCCACCCAAATCACCTCAGAGGTGGAGTTTTTTTATGCTAAACCTCTCTAAAAAGGTCAAATGTCACTTGTTTTGCATCAATCTCGATACTGGGTACTTATTATATGTTGTACTTTGGATTCCTAAAGCTTTTAGTCTACCTTACCATCATCCAAGGGTAGTTTTCACTATAAGTAAAAAATAATTTTTGGACGGACACAATCATTTACAGTTTTTTACTGTTCAATCTGAATTTTCTTTAAAGTAAAAATATAATGAAAATCTATATTGATTCTGACTTTTCTACATCCATATAATAATAATAATAATAGCTTATATTTATATAGCACCTTTCATGGGACCCAAGGTCGCTTTACAAGGAAGAACAGGGCAAAACAAACATAACAAAACAAAAGGCAATCAGACAACCAGTCAGACAGACAAAAACAACAAATAGATTAGGGGCCAAAGGCCTTGGTGAACAGATTGGTCTTGAGGGCCCTTTTGAAGGCCTCAAGCGTGGGGATGTTGCGGATCTCCACAGGGAGAGCGTTCCAGAGGGTGGGGGGCTATCATTACTTACTTAGAACAAATATTATTAATTTAACCCTTTTAGAAGGGAAGATATGATAATTTGTTCTGGGAATGTCATTTTCGAGCCTGAGACCTGAAAAACAGGCTCAGGGCTAAACTGGTTAACAGAACCTACACAAGGTTCCGTCGCATTGACGCTTGCCGGTGGGCGTGTGTGGCGCTTGGGGTTAACGCGACCAACAACTGATCACATTAAAGGTGGGGTAGGTAAGGCTCGAGATACACTTTTTGTTATATTCCATGGAATGCTCTTAACATCCCGATTGCAATGAATCAGTGTTTCCACCATACCAGGGCTGAGAGGGCGTCCACCCAGAGAGCGGACTTGAGCCGTCCCTTATAGATACTGTCTTTTTACGTTAGTGAGCCGGATCATTTGGCTCGGCTCTCTTAAAGCGCCGGCTGTTTCGGCTCTCAAACGGCTCTTCATGTTACCACAGTTTACCACGGAGCCTCAGTTTCGCCGCTGCGAGGCTCTGGTGCTCGGAACGTGTGGAGTTTGAACGCGATGAGCACCACGAGCACCGCTCATCGCGTCCAAATCGTGCACGTTCCGTGTTGTCCTGTAGCAGGCACCGCCGATGTCGGGGAAACGATCTTCAATACTCCGAAAAGAATCCCGCCAGACTTTACCTTTGCCCCTCCAACAGAGGGATGTCCTTGTCCTTTTTCGTTATTTCAAGCGATAAAAACTCTCGATCTTTTCTCGAATTATTAATATTTTTGACGGCAAGACGCCCCCCTGGCGGAAACGCTGCAATGAATATATTTGTGCTTTGACAAAAAAGCCATACAAAAATGTCATCTGTGGAAGCCGTAGTACTGTAAAAAGCACGACCAATCATTTTAGCCCGGCTAAAATAACTGGATGGCCTACCTGCCTGTCAGCCTTCCATCTGTGCACAAACTTATCTTGTGCCCTCATTGGTCATGTGCGCGTTCATGTGTGTTGGAGGAGGGGCTCTGTAAGGAAGTGGCATATTTTTTTC
>NW_011359125.1:1545650-1546986 GCF_000735185.1 Notothenia coriiceps | reverse complement strand
GAAATGTAGGGACTGCTTTTCATCTTTTTGTTTACTTAGTTGTGTGTCCTGTATTTTATGTCTGTGTTATGTGTAAAGGTTAAAGGTGGGGTAGGTAAGTTTGAGAAACCGGCTCGAGATACACTTTTTGTTATATTCCATGGAATGCTCTTAAGGAAGGCTCTGTAAGGAAGTGGCATATTTTTTACGGCTGTGTATTTTCAAATTCTAGCGCACTCGAGCTGGTTTCTCCAAAATTACCTACCCCACCTTTAATGTCCCGCCCCGGACGCACAAAGCACGCGGTTTGATTGGCTAGCGCTTGTACTGGCATATGATTTGATCGGCTGGCGCTTCCGTTGACGCTTGAAAAGTTGTACTTTTCTCAACTTTCAGCGCGAGCAACGGAGGCAAAGCGAAGCAACGGAACCACAATTCAGTTCGGCAAAGCGTGACGTCACCACATTCAAAGTGAATGGGAAGCGTCTCCGTTGAAGCTCGCAACGGAACCCTGTGTGTGTTCCGTTACGGCCCGTCCACACAGCAGCGTTAAAAAAATCTTGAAAATCTTGGAGGTGGGCGTGTCTGAAAGCTTGGGGATTTTTGGAGAGCAACGCGACCAACAGCCAATCACATGAATATCCCGCCCCCGACATACAAAGCAAAAAACCCCAGTTCTTCTCCACTATTGTATACTTTTGTCAGCGGGAAGGGCTATGATGAACATTTATGAGATTAATGTCTATGGTGCTATTTTATGCTACATTCCATGCTGGCTAAAGATACTGTCTATGCTTGCTAGCAATGTTTAAACGAAGTAAACTGGATATAAAATCCCCAAACAGGCGAAAACCTACCAGTTTCACCCACTGTCTCTGCCACCTCCCTCCATGCCTGGTTCCTCCGGTTTGTATCCCGGTAAGTTAATAGGGACTGGTCATAAAGAACCGGGTGATTTGCTACCGCAATAACTAATTTCTTCCTCCATTTTCAGGAATATAGAAAATGAACTGCGGTCTGGCTCTCCCAGCTTGCACGCGGTTTGATTGGCTAGCGCTTGTACTGTCAGATTTGCATAAACGGGATTTGATTGGCTGACGCTTCCACCTCAGCTTCAAAAGTTGAACATTGCTCAACTTTTGAATCCTGAAAATCCTGGAAATCCTAGAAATCTTCGTTGAAACATACTATTCAGTTCACCGGGATCGGACTCAAATAACTCTCCCACTCCCAGGAGAACCAAGTCATTGTCTGCAGGTGTCCGTCCCGCAAATTGTTAGAAGGTTGCGAAGACGCGGTAACTGAAACTTACCCCGACTTCAGTGAAACGAGCGAAAAGCGCCTTGAGCGAAACACC
>NW_011359125.1:1525229-1544945 GCF_000735185.1 Notothenia coriiceps | reverse complement strand
GTGTGTGTGTGTGTGTGTGTGTGTGTGTGTAAAGGGACGGAGGTAGCAGAGGGCTTAGATGGATGGCAGAGAGAAAGAACAACAACCAAACAAAGCCTGGCGGACAAGCTTCATCGCCCTCTCTTCCACCATCTCTCTTTTCTACTTTTCCTCACTCATCCTTTTCTCTTTAGATCCAAACATGTTTCTACTATCTAATTGTGTTTTTTTCTAACTTTCCCCTCCCAAATATCCTCATCTCTGCACCCATGTCGCTTCTCACATCTTCTCTCTTGTCTCTTATGAGGTCAGTGTGTTGTTATACCATGCTATGCTGTCCATCAGAGTTGCTATCAAACATCCCCAAACGCATCTTTAAAAAAAAAAACGACAACTCAAATGGCCATGCGTCCAGCATTTCCCTTCAACCTGTGCAGAGGNAACTATAGGTTACTTACGTAACCCCAGTTCTCAGAGTAACATGAAGTGAGATGTCTCACCAGACGGCCCTCCTTGCTATGGTGAAGCGAGAAGAGGTGCTTATTTTGAATGATGCATGCGGCGTAGCGCAAGCTACTTATAGGGGTTAGATTCCCTGACGCTGACGTCAAGATCACCAGCCAATCAGGATTGGCGTAATGAGATTGATGCTTCTGTTTGCTCCGCGATGAGGCGCATCCCATAGTGAGACATCTCACTTCATGTTACTCTGAGAACTGGGGTTACGTAAGTAACCTATAGTTTTAACCGCAGAGCCATGAGATAAGTCTGATATTTCAATGAAGAATACTCCACCAGGCATCAACACAACAAACACGTCCGAGTTCAAGTTGTGTTCTCCGGATCAGCTAAGCCCCTGTAGCAGAAGCTAACGGGGCTAACGGAGCTAGCAGAGAGACCACTAGCAGTTTGGTACTTCCGTTTCATTACAATGACTTCCGTTACAGTAAGAATCCCCCTCACACACATAGGTGAAACACATGCACATTCCCTACTGAGAACCTTTCAGTCAAATGTTTTCAGGAGTGTGTGTGTGTATGAGGTTTAATTTTCAGTTGTGTGTGTGTGTGTGAGGTGTTCAGTAGTGAATGTGAGAGTATTTCAATAGTGTGTATGTGAGGTACATTTTCAGCAGTGTGTGTCTGTGAGGTTAATTTTCAGTAGTAGGCTATGTGTGCGAGGTTTAATTTTCAGTTGTGTGTGTTTGAGGTGTTCAGTATAGTGAATGTGAGAGTATTTCAGTAGTGTGTGTGTGTGCAAGGCCAGATGTTTTCAGTTGTGTCTGTGAGGTGTTCAGTAGTGAATGTGAGAGGATTTCAATAGTGTGATTATGTGTAAATAGGTGATTTATAAAATAAATGTTACTAAAGATTCATAACATAACATTCATAAATAACATTTGTCAATTTTCCCCCTGCCCCCTACTTGATACGGTGAAAAAAAAATGTAACTTCCAAAAGTTAATAAGATGAATCATTTAACGTTAAATATTTTTCATTTCATTATGCTTTTTTCAAGTTCACTGCTCTGCTCCTAGAAGCAACTGGCAGAGGGTTCACATTACGAGCAGCAAGCAAACAGCATGGTACCTATAAATATTCTAGTTAGAGTGATAACATTGACTGTAGATTTTCATCATTCAGCCAGTTCAATTTTGCTTGGGTGGAGCATGTTGTTCACTTATTTTCTATCATAAAAGCAACAGGAAAGCATCTACAGTCTCAAGCAAAAGACTAGAAACAAAATCATAACTGTTGCCCTGTTTGCCCTCCAAACACAAATATAGTTACTAAAACATGTTGTCTAATGGTCTAAGGTATAGTAATGCTTATGTGGTTAAAACTGGATCAATATGTCCATACAAAAGTGAAACTTTCATGTGTGTGGTGAGGTTTTTTGCGCCTTTCAACAACTTATCGAAGATATTAAAAGATAAAGGAAATTCCTTGTAAAATGAGACAAGCTTTCATTACCTGTCTCTCTTCTCTAAGTCTTTTGTAACTTCCCTACTCTTCTATCTTCCTACCTGTAGGCATAACTAACATCCTGTCATGTGCTATCTCTATTGTGTGTTATGACAAAGAGCGGGCCCCCACGGGGTGACTAGGTTTAATCTCTTTAAGCAGTTATATAATGGCCCCCAGTTCACGTTTTAATCAGCGAATAGGTGGCTGTGCCCGGGGACGAATAATCACATCTATAACTTTCTAATCTAATATCCAGCTGCATTCAAGTGGATTAGAGAGGAGCGGCAAGGGAGAGGAGAGGCGCAGGTGTGCACATAGATGAGAGGCAGAGTTGTAGGAGGATTTATGTGTGTGTTATTGCAAAATGGAGAAAATGAGACTTCATCATGTGTTCCTGTCTTTCTGTCTAAGTTTGCACGTGCGTGTGTGTGTGTGCGTGTGTGTGTGTACATCCCGTAACTGCACATTGCAGAACACACTGCCCATAGTATCAATCCTTTCACATCACTTTTGATTTGAGTTGTTTGGCAGGTTGTTTGGTGATGAGGATTGACAATCTCATTCCCTAGATGGGTTTGTGTGACCCGCGCTGTGTGCCGCACAACGGGATCAACATCACCGTGGGAACTAAAGTGAATCAAGAAATGTATCCAGATGGCCAGACGGACAGACAGACAATGAGAGAATGTTTCAGAGTCATCCAATTGAATTGTTTCCTGACACACACACACACACACACACACACACACACACACACACACACACACACACACACACACACACACACACACACACACACACACACACTTAAATGGTAGGATTTAGCAGGAAATACAAAAACGCTGTAGCTACAATAACCTAATTGAAAATCCGAGTCAGCATCTGAGCTCATAGGCAGTAAAGAGTGTATTAGACATTTATCATAAAAATAATGTGGTTTGTATTTGTATTTGTTTACACAACTACAATCTGTGTAATGGTCTAAACATTGTAGAAAGAGCATGAAGAAAATCAATGCAATGTTCATTCCTTGATTGTAAGTCGGGTCCTTTATAATGCTGTGACTGAGACTGATAGCATCATGTTGTTTAGTGGTGATTAAACATGAAGGCCAATACAGCTCTTCCAGATCAATGAGAGGGGTAAAACCACTTTATTGTGTATCCAATAACTGAAATATTTTATAGAAAAAGTTGTATTTATACAAAAATATTATATATATAAAAAAATAGGGTTTGAATAAAGCAAGGACATAGGGACAGAACAAGCTTACAAAATGAGAAACAAAGCTGACATGAAGAAAAAGTGATGAAAAAAGGCAGAGTGGAGCAACAAAGCCAGTTTTATAAAAAATAATCCTTATTCGTGTTAGTCAAGAACACCAAGTCAGGGATGTTGGAATTTATACTGAACAGATCAAGCGACTCTGTGTAAATGTCAAGTATCCTTACGTATGCTCAGAGACTAAGTGGCATTCTTTGAAATGACATTTGAGAGGCAGTGTATCACCCATTTTCTCTTCTGATGTCTATGAAGGGTACCTTTAAAGGAGCTCTTGAGAGATTGAACACACATGCAGGCATGATGGGAGAGTAACATAAATACATATTTATATTGCTGGTTGAACAAAATCAGCTGATGTACAGCTGATGGCAAAGACATTTACTAATGATCCAATAAAGGCTAAGGAGAAAAAGAACATTGCAACTAAAGAACAAGAATGCAAGATGGCTTTATCTAAGAGGAGAAAATAAAATGGACAAATTTGACGTTAATACAAGTGTGCAACAATGCATTTTGGGTTAAAACCCCCAAAAATGTAAATGATTTGTTAACAGGAAATACCTCCAGAGGGGCAAATTAAAAGTATTAGTATGGATGTCATTTTCAAGTACACCAGACCATTAGCTGATGAAATGAGCACAAGCAGATCACAGCTTTATAAGAAGGGGAAGCCAACATGATAAGGAACAAGACTTCAAGAAATTCATTTTTGTTGAAAAATGTACAACTTCTGCACCAAAAATATGCTTTTGGTGCCAAATAGTGCTGACATGCAATGTCCAAAAGAATCAATACATTTGTATCCAAAATAAAGTTCCTCTTTGTTCTAGATGTCTTTGAAACTTCACGAGAAGACAAGATGGAGTTGTGGCCAGACCAAATTGTGTGTCACACAGCAGCCATTTGACAGATCCCGCTCTGTCATGCAAGAAGAGGCTAGACTCCCACCATCTGCCTCCACTGCCTACCGGAGGGCCACCACCACGGGTCAGTGGGTGGTCCCACTTCACTGCAGCACCAGCACTATGAAGAAATGTTTTACTAAACCTCAAAGCTCAGACAGAGTGAGTGAAGCTCAAAAACAAATCTCATTATGATGCTCTTACTTTTGTAATATTAAAAAAGTACATGCAAGTTATTTAAATCAGTGTTTTTGCAAGTGCAAGGCTTTCAATTTTGTTACTTTGTGTGAAGAGTTGGTCTGTCTACAAACTCTTGTTTTGCCTCATTACTCATAATGTGGCCGCTTTTCCTCTATGCATCCAAAGCCATTGTTTTCTACCTTGCAGCATTTTGTCAGCAAACTATTTTGTTCAAACTGTTGACACAATAGCAGTGATTAAACTTGTTTCATGAAGGTGACAGGAAATTGCTCTTTCACAGCATGCATGCAGTGAACAACTTTGGCTTTTAAATGTGGGTAAGATCATTGCAATACTTGAACTATTCCAAGCGAGCAAAACTATTTCTGACATCTACCAAATCCAAAGTACAGCTGTATTTACAGATATGTCTGCATGTTACATTGTATCTAAAGTTCTGACTCTTATGCCACTGGCAAATGCTGTCAAATGTTTATCTTGAGTGACATGATCTGAGGGTACAGAGAATAAACTAAAGATAAGAGAGCAACATGACTTTATCTAAGTGATGCATCATACTGTATGCATTTCTGGAAACAAACACAATCAACAAAAGTAATTTCTACATGTGTTATTGATGCACACTCCAAATTGATTATAACCTGTTGTATGGGGCTAGCATGTTTTCAAGATTACCTGTAGCAGCCTGTAAGCATTTTTTATGATCAAGTCCTTCGACAGGTTGCTTGCTGAGTCAAAATTGCAATCTGAGAGAGATGTCAACCATCACTTTCTTTACATCTCTCCTGCCATATTTCCCAAGAGAAATACTTTTTGCACCTTTACAAATGTCACTTCAATTTGTGAGTGTGTGTCAATTCCCATCTTTCTGCTTGTTCCTCATTCACACAGATTTGAAACCTGCTATGCAGGGCCATGGAAAAATTGGTAATTGTAGGACTTCAAGTGAAAACAATAAACGACTGGAGGCCCGGACATATGCAGATGTGATTCATGAGCCAGAAATAGACAACAGTTAATTCCCTTCCTCTATCTAGGTGTTAATGTCGTAGCAATCAGCCCAAGTGCTTTTTGATTAGCTCATTATTAATGCATGCACACTCCCGGAACCTCAAATCACACTTAATTACAACTGTGATTCGAGCAGTGACCAATATTGATGTAATTAAATAATTTGAATTTGCTGCTGCGGCATCATCTTTTTGACTGGAAGGGACAGAGAGAAAAATATGCTTTAAGAAAATAAATTAAAAAAAACAACTGAGCTTACGATTAAAGCTGAGTGAGTTTGTGTATACGTGTGCAATTGCTCTGTCCATCCGTGTGAGGGCAGGAGTTTTAATTGAGGTTCGTCTAATGAAGAATGTTAGATAATGTTTGTTTTATGATCTATTGAGAATACTAATGGATGTCTGCACAGAATAGATTACAAATGCTGATCATATGTAACATATTTGGTTCCTTGATGACTTGCGTTTGGTTTTTGCTTTAGAAAAGTGTTTACTTGACCGTGTAAACATGAAGTCTGTCTATGTTTTCTGGCATTTGAACCAGCACAAAATAATGTCCTCTTTGTCAATTTGATGAGTTGATTCTTTCCAAAGATCTAGAGGCCCATTTAAAATCCTTTCACAATACTTCTTTGTTTTGTTGTGCATGGTCATTTGTTTATTCAGCTGACTATTAAACAGAGAAATATTGAGCTACAGTAGTGTGCATGTCCGGCTTATCCCGTATCCTTGCCCCAAGACTCTGTTAAACAAAATCAAATTTCAATATTATTCCTGTGGTTGTTTTGATTTCCAAAAGTTAATATTGCACTGAGTGTTATGTATTTAATAACACTTCAGGAAAACTTGTTTAAAACCCAGGGAGAGAGGGACATAATACAAAAGTAAAAGAACATCTTCTGCTTTTCATCTGAAAACAAGGGAGCTCCTGAAAACCTGGCTTCTTGGAGATAAGAGCTGCTCATGTGATGGCAGTCTGGCTGCCTGATGATTTCCATCCCCATCCTGCTATCTCCTCATCTATTCCCCTGAAGATGAAAGAAAACAGTTTGCAGCTACTTACTGGGACCCTGCAACACATTAGTGGCTACTGCCACGGCCTTCAAAGGCTACAAGTCTGTGTGTGTGTGTGTGTGTGTGTGTGTGTGTGTGTGTGTGTGTGTGTGTGTGTGTGTGTGTGTGTGTGTGTGTGTGAGAGAGACAAAGTGAGACATGCAGGCGGAGATCTCTGACAACGTACATGTGTATTTAAGAGTTACTGGGCCCGGTATGTCAGTGTTAGCGTGTGCACATGTGCGTGCTTGCTGACATTCTAAAGAGGTGTAAGGTCAAGGTTCGTGTCAGCTCGCCTCAGCTGTCACCCCCTGAGCTCTTTATAAAATCCCTCACAGCTCTTTCAGCTGCTGTTTGAACATCATCAATCTAGCAGAGCCTTTAAACTGCAAGGTTGGTGAGGTTTATACAGACACATCTTTTCATTTACATCGATCTTACATGTTTGTAAATATTTGCCCAAAACTTAAAAGATCTTTGAAAAATGTCAAGGCAAATAAAGTATAAAACAGAATCAGTGCCATATTTTGGACAAATTTGTATCATGTTTGCAAATGTTTTGTTGTGTTGTCAGTTAGAAAACTATTATGCAGTTATCACTGACGTTTTACGTACAACATTAGGTGCGTACCCTAACATGCCAATACGTGTGCCCGCTTAGGAGCTAGAGGAGGACTGAGACTGAACCAGTGTATATACTGTATAGACATATCTTGGTAACAACTTAATTGGATACAAGTAGTTTGAGAACTTCCTCTGGATTTTTGTTTAGGTTGTCCACTGTTAAAATGAATAACCAAAGCAGTGAGTTCAAGCTGACCTTCTACAAAGATCAATATGAATAATAATGTAAGACAAATATATTTCATGAGAATCTGGATAGAGAGCTTGGCCATTTAATTAGATATAACATTTGTAAAGGATATTAAGAAACTTTAGTCTTAGTCTTAATGTTTAGTTTTGTCATACCATGGGTACAGGCGGAAACTTCTATAGTTTTAGAGATATATACCTATCATCCATAGTAGATATACAGTATGGAGGTCTGAAGGTTATTTAAGTTAAAAGGCAAGCTGAAGTACAAACTGATTTGTTCTTTTGTAATGTATTTTTGAATTGTGTGATGGAAGGAAGAAAGGCGTTGATAACATTCCAGAATTGTAGGAATCATTCAAGTCTTTTTTTAAGAATGTTGCTTCTGGATTAAATGTTAACCTCACAGCTTCAGAAAGTGATCTGACAGTTAATGCTTTGCTTTGTTGTACTGAGTGCTCCAAAGAAAGAAATGTAATCAGAGCAATTGAAAAAAATAGAGGAATGATCCTTTCTGCTAATGTGCCAGTGGAAGTGCGAGATGCATGTTTTGATTAATACTGCCAGAGAGGTCAAAAAACTGCCAGGGAAGAAAGTAGACAAGAACATTTACAGAATATGTTTTAAAGAGATTAATGCATTAATAGAAGATGGCATGACAAGATTTGGCTCCTCTGAAGCCTGTGTGAGCACTTCCCCCCTGGATAGTTAAGCATGTTTTGCAGATTAAGGAATTAGAAGAACGACGAGGTAGAAAGAGCAAGAAAAAAATTATAATAACTAAAGGTGTCTCAGGGGAATGGTTGAAAGGAAAAGCCAATTGATTTGATAAAACCTACAAGCTTCATGTATAAAGCATTTCTTTTTATAATATTTATGTTAGTCCAAACTTTCTTTTTTTTCTTTTTAATTTACTCGTCGCAGAAAGCAAGAGTATATGGAAGCACTTGAAGGCACGCAAAACAAAAAACAAAAAAATTGGTGATCCATTTTACAAAGTTTGATCAAAATATTTTTCTTTCCTGTTTTAGTTAAGAAATGTTAAGAACAGATTATTTCCAAGATAATAATCATAAGATATTTGTTTCCCCCATTTGTGAAGTGTATTATTGTAATACACATTTTGGCAACACGGTGCACCAATATCAATACCAACTACAAAGAAATAAATTGTGTCCGTTTGTATGAGGGTGTGTCCTTTGTCCAGAAGAGTGGAGAAGAGTTTGGTTGCAGAACTGTAATCGATGAGCCTCGGCCTGTAAAAGCTGGCTGTGAAAGACCTGACCCTAATGTCTGACACCCTCAGCTGCAGCGAGCGCTGGCCGCTTGTCATTTTTAACATTTAATGTGTTGCATGTGTAGATTCTACCAAATGTAACACTGCAGGTCCTTGGGTCCTAAGCCATAAAGGTTTGTACATCACATGAACAGATCTTGAGATTTACGGATCCCCAGATATGCGATGGAGAAAAACAAATACTTAAAATAACAACTTTCACAGGAAAAAAGAAAATACAATTATTGAAATATCAATTGGCAAAACTTTTTTCACCTGCCCTTAAGTCATAAACACACTAGAGAAAACCACTTAGATCAGACGCTAAAAAAACATTTCATTTTCCACTTGCCTTTGAGGGCTTCCGTAGGAGGCCGGTGCAGGAGGATGGAAATACTGAAAAGAGGTGGGCAGACAATGTGATGCTCTAGCCCAAAGGGTGAAAAGACAAGTGCAAATCAAGCTGTAGTGCAGCGATTGAAAATAAGTGCTATGCTTGTGTTGTTCTCTATGAGTCTCAAGTTGCGACCGCATCGGAGGGACCCCTGCCTGGTGTTGCCCACCTGACAGTGAGCAGTCTGCAGAGCGACCTTTTGATCAAGGGGTGGCTCTGACCTGAACACTGTTAAAACATACCTCTGGCTGCAGGAGCTCAAGAGCAGGGAACCTCACACACTGTGCCATGGATTACCAATTCAGTGATGTCACTTTCCCAAAGAAGGCCCTTATTCCTGTTGTTTTTTTCAGTACCTGTGCTCCCATCCACTACGGATTTCAAAATCACCATTGCTACATGAAACAACATCATCAACCTCCAAGCTAGTTTGGCTCTCCTGATTTGCATATACTGTATGCAGGCTTCACCTATAGGGCATTGATGATTAAATTACATTTGTCTTTTTTACAGCAAAAGACATTTCACATACGTCTTTTAAAGGATTGTGATGCCCACCCTTGCTGCATTCTGGGTTTGGCACCTCCCAAGATGTGTGTGATTGGTTTACAAAAATAAAAACAACCCAAAGGTTTGTTTTCCCCTTAGTACTGGTGGGTTCAGCCAGACCTTTCTCCAGCAGTTACATGTGGAGATAGGTCTGGCTTATACTGAAGATGTGACAACCTACCTACTCTTGAGTTCCTTCTCAAGTGGAGGAAAACTAAAAGTGACATCCACCGAGGAGACCTTGTTCTGTGCGGAAACACAATACTTTCAATGGAATAATTAAATAATCCTTTAAAGATTATTTTTATTTTATTAGCTTCATCTGTTTATCAATCTTCATTATGGCCAATTTATCTCTATGCTGTTACAGAGAAATGTGTTGTGTATTTGTATGCATGGAGAAGATGTGTGCAAATGTGTGGCCAAAAAAGGATCTTATGAAACATGAAATATGAATTAATGTGTTTGATATTGAGTAAGTATGTTAGCTTTATTATATAAATACTAAAATAATCAAGGGAAGATAGAATATTGCATTTATGTCGAACATAATTAATTTGTAGATTGGTATCCTTATTGAGTTTCTTTACAGTTTCACCTTATACAGTGAAGTCTCATTAAAGGGAAGAACATGATAAGTTGTGTGTTTAAGTCATGTGTTAGAGGAGCTTTAACTTGCTTTTAAATTGTGTGTCCACAGCACAACAATAATATAATGACTTTGCTTCTATAAATACAGGAAATGTTCCAGATTGGCCTAACATCAACATGAAAGCAGCCGAGCATTAAATTCAGTCCCACTTATCTCTAGTGTTGATTCCTTTTTTTATTTCTGCATTTTCAATAAGCTCTAAAGCACGGTGGGGTTGTTTTATGTCCACATAGTGCAGTGTTCAGTCTTCAGAAAGAGAGAAACACACTGGTTGCAATTACGATGATATCCACCAACACTGCCATACAAACAACCAAATGATTGCTAGGGGGCAAAAACATACCATTCTCTTTGGGGCATTAATTAGTTCAGCACAACTTAATGCACTTGATTGAGAAAAAGTGGGGAAATGTGCTTTTCAAGTAAAGAAAAACCCTGGCCCTCAGCTATTGTGGTGGATTGTATTGTTAAACGTAACATTGGTGTAAATGTTTAGTAAGAAACAGATAATACACAGAAGGAAACAGAAATTACGCTGGGAGTTTAGCGAACATGTAAATGTACTGTTATTCATGTATATATTTAACAGGCTCAGTTGGGGATTTGTTTATAAACAGATTAAATCCGGGCACTAAGAGAAACACATGGTTACATGTAATGTATCATTCACCGAGGACTTACTGCGAGCCGCTGACTCAGGCCTTAGCCCTAAAGGTCGCTACACACCAACCTGAGACCAAAGAACGCGTACCGAAGGCGTCCCGACTTTTACGTCCGCTACGCCGCCCGCCTACGAACACACCGCAAAGACTTCAGTCGGCGAGTGGCAATAACTGTCCTTACCAGCAGGCAGCGTTGGTGTGTATTCGTCATTCAAAAGAGGCAACAGACAATCAGAGTGATTTCTTTGGCCGATTCAACATGTTGAATCGACTGCCTCTGAAGGCTTCTGACTCCCAAAATCGGGTAGGGTGTCAGGGCCTTAAAGCTTGTTTATTGTATGAGTGGAAAGGCCTTTGTTTCATGCTCCTTTTTGGTGGGGTTCCACAGAGTACTATGCTGGGTCCCCTCTTAGTGACTATACACGCTACCAGTGGATGATACACATAAATAATGGTTCCTTTAATTATCATGCAGACGATTGTAATGTCAACAAAAGCCTGGTACACCTAATGTATCCTGTTTCATGTCCTGCCTCGTTGTAAAGCAATGGGTGTAATGACTGTAAATCATACATAATAATAACCCCTTTGACCCCAGCACTAGCAGCATTAACAATATTTTATATTGCCTGTATGCTTTGTTCTAATAACACTTGACGTTGAGAGTTATAGTTTCATGCTAAGGAAGGTAGGCTATTTTCTCCACTCTTGGTCCTTATATGGCTAAGAGCCTATTTCTCCTTTTACAAGCCATTAACCAAAAACTGAGATAAATTCAATATCTTCAAGAAAATTTGGCAAGGAGAAGAGTTGTAGATATAAGACGCACGGACGGAGGGAAGAAAGAAGGGGCTGGAAACAGTAGAACGTGAATGAAATGTACAAAAACAAGAGGGAAGTAAGATGAAAGTGAAAGGGAATGAAGGGATGGATGAAACCAAAAAGTCTGCAAGGAAACAGAAAATAAAGCAAAGAAGGTGTAGTGTATTGTAAGTAACCCACCAAAGAGAAACTGGTGCCACAGATATTCCTTTTTCTCCTCTCCATTAAAAAAGACTCAGGGCGAAAGAACGGCACTCCGGCCCACATCTCGGTCCATTTAATAATGGTCTTAAAAGTAATTTACAGCAACATATGTGGCAAGGCATCAAAAGTGCATTTGGCAGATAAAGATGCCGTTGCTGACAGAAATGTGGTGCCTGGAGCAAGGCCACAGCTCTGTATTCCCCTCTCTTTCTTTCACGCAGATACACAAACAGTTTTTCTCCCCACCATCTCCACTCTCTCCCTCTGTCGCTTCTCTTTCCTCATCTCCCCTCTAAGACTTTCTCCACAGTTTTCATTCCTGTCTTTTTTCTATCTTCCCACCTTCAACTCCCTCCCTCACCATGCTTTTCTTTGTCCTCACTCCCGCCTACACATCTCCTTCCATATTTCCCCTTCGCCAACTCCCTCCTTTCTCCGTCATCCTGATTTCATGGTCATTCAAACGAAGCCATTCATCACGAGCCCCTGCACAATGTTTTCTAAAATATGTATTCTGTTTTCAAGGCACGTTGCGTCACAAGCAAGGATCTTACTTCCTGTTTCTGTGGCGTGAAGCAGCCCCCTGGACAGGACACCAGTGTCTCATTGAGGCTTAGCTCTCCATTAACACTGTGTGCCGATCACAAAGTCCTAGATGTTAAGTCAGGGAATCAAATCCCAAACCTCTTGTAACCAGTCAACTGATCTGTAGCCTTCCACTAAAATCTGAGCATCAGACATTATATGCCCACTCAACTTTCCCTTATTGTCCTCTATCACCTCTTAACACACTCTTTCATCCATCTCTCTCTCTCTACTCCACTGTTGCTCTTCTCTGGCCTTTCTTATACACCTATCTCCATAACTCCCCCACCCTCCTTCACTACACAGTTTTTTTCTCCAGATTTACAGTATTGCCTTTCGGCTTATTCACCGTAAATACTTCCCACCATCCCTTTACCTTTCCTTATACACTCCCTCTTCCAGACAGTGTGATGTGGGGTAATGTGCTGTTGAGTTAATGGGTTCATTTTTCAACATCTTTCCTTTCATGACAAAGAGGAGAAGAGAGGAGGATCCTTGACTTCATTGCGATGAGCTATGATGACAATTACATCCTGTGTTGGGACTTGCAGACGTTACCTCAATGTGAATAATGCACCTCTAAATCAATTTCCAAACACAGTGTTTTTTCATGAAAATAGTTTTTATATAATGCAAATACATATTCCCCTTAAATTAGATGCAGTTTTAAATACTTAAGTAATGGTTTGACATTATGGGTTGCATGAATATTATTCACGTTCTTACCAAGAGATGGACACAACCCTCATATATGTATGTATAAAGTTATGGCCAGCAGATTGTTAGCTTCATTTAGGGATTGTTAACAAGGACAAATAACTGGCCTGGCTATCACAAAACCCACCCCAGCACCAAAAAGGCTTAACTATTGACCTGTTTAAGACAAAAACAAATGATAATCCTGCATCATGGGTTATGTTCCCACAATATATATTGCCAGGCAACCAGAGGAGACTCTAGGAAGTAGTCAGGCAGAAAGCCCCTCTGCAAAGACACAAAGTGTTATTTTTAAACCTTATTTTTTGTTGATGATAAATAATCCAGATTAAACCTGTTTGTTACTGAGCTTTGAAGTAATGGTGGTTGGATGTTAACACAGACAGGCTGGCTGTTTTCAGTGTTTAATGCTGCACTAATCTAACCGGCCGCTGGCTGTAGCTTCAGAGACAAATGTTGATCTTCTCATCTAACTTTTCTCAAGACAATGTATACATATTTCCCAAAATGTAATATTTACCAAATATGAATTAAAAACTATATCCACAGGATTTCATTTTTTACACTCATTCTTCTTCCACTGCAGTTGTTACAGGGTAAATGCACTGCCCCACACCCATTTCTCACCTCGAATGTGCTGCTGATGCTCAGTGTGTTTTAAAGGCACCCCACTGGTAGAGAGGGGATTTAGAGAAAGGAAAACAGATCGATTGGAAAAGACTCGGCATGGAAGAAGACAGGAACATTCTCACTGATAGCTTACACACAACGCTTGAAAAAACAAAAGAAAATGTTGCACATTGCAAATACTCCACAGTCTCTAAAATTGTGTGTTTGTTATTTACACAAAAACCAGCGCCAGAGCTTAGCAGGAGACGTTATTTAAAAATTGGAGGAAAAATGGGGCACCCAAATAGAAAGATTAAATATTCCACTGGAAGATAAGTGAGAGAAAAGGATGAAGGTGGTGTAGGGGGATAAAAGGAAAAGGCAAGACAGGCGGCTTTTTGTTGGTGTCAACATCGTTCGGAAACGTGATAGAAATCAACCCTGCCTCGCCTACTTATCATTGCAGTTTGAGAGGCTTTTTTTTGCTTTTGACAGCATTGAAAGTCTCTCTACTCCTCAATGCCTGTGTGTTTATGTGCTAGATGTATTTACATGCACATCTGTGAGCCCATGACATCACCAAAATAATATGTGCATGTGTGTGTATGTGTGTGTTAGCAAAAAGATAAGACTTTGAGCATCTGAGATATTTCAGAAATCTAACGCAAGCTTGATGCCCTTGCCGTGTGATCAAAGAATTTGGGGCTTCTTTCATTACCTTTGACGGAGGAACACATTTTGATGTTTGCCTGCCTCTCTCTCTCTCTCGCTCTCTATCACTCTGCCTGGAGGGAGAGGAGTCGGTTATCAGAGAAAACGCTGTGCATCCGAGAACCTTTTTAACAAGGTGGAAAGGCAGTGCTGCTCTGAAATTGGGGAATCATGAAGGCTGGGTAACTGCACTGCTGATTCACGCTAAATCAGGGTGGGGTGAAAATTCATCCTGGATGTTGTTTCTTTGGAAACTAGGACACTTATGTGCTTCTCCTTGGAATATACCTCACCAAGCATTCATATACTATGAAGCATGTTCAAGGAATCAGAGTTGCATGATGCAGATTCAGGACATCAGTGTTCATCAGTGTTCATCATAAAGAGCCTGACCTTCAACTTGAGAACACTGCATTCACTGGGCAGAAGTGTCCTGTATTCCTAAGAGCTTCAGGGACGCTGCTCTCTCATTCGGCCTTTCTTTGAATTGGGGAAAGCAAAAAGAAAATTATAGATGATTATATTATATGTATTTATGAGAAACACTGTTTTCAATCATATTCAGTATCCAATTGGATGGAAATGAGGTTCAAATATCTATGACATAAGCTTTTTAAAGTAACAAAGAGGTGTAACACTGTATCATGTGGATGAAGAGCTTTATAGTATATTTTTTCTACTATCATATAGAGTCTGTATATTTCAAGAATATATTTCGGTATATATCTTACATGAAAAATAACACTTGGAAAATAGTTGGTTGTTTAAAAAAAAAAAAAAAACTTGTCATGGTTAATTCTCAAATATGAACACAATTGTACTAAAAGCAGCTTTAATGTATGTCAAAGTCTGTGAAAGCCACAACACATCGGATCGGAAAGACACAATGTGCAACTCAAGCTCAATTAAAAGAGCAACGTGCATGCTGTGACAATTCAAGTTAATTGGCACACTTCCTATACAATGTTAAATAAAAGGTGCATGAAAAAGGTTGAAAAAGATGAGAAGATCTTGAGCCATGAAGGTGCCTATGAAGTTTGAAGTTTATAAATCATGCATTATTTTTCAAGCCACAGCTGTAGCTTCTATTTTACTCTGATTAATATATTAATTATAAAACAAATACTTTTTAAGGTGCCTGCAGAGAGAGAGAGCAAAAGGAAGGTAAATGAAAAGAAGGAAGTAAAGTTGAATAAGGCGGGAAAAGGTGAAATTTACTGGAATGGAAAGAAGGAGAGGAAAATTACTAAAAGGAGACTGATGAAGGTGAAGTTAATTAAGTCTTGTGTCAGTGAGGTGGTAGAAAGGGGGAGGGGGTTCAGTGCCAGAGTCAGCTAAAGTGCTGGTTATTTTGAGATGGATTGCCTAACAAAAAAGGCAGTAAATTAAGTACCACAAGTAAAACTAATCAAGGGTCATTATATTAACCTGTCCACAGAAGAACACATATATATATTTATTTAAAGGCTTTTTTTTAGTATAGTGTAACGTGAAGAATGTAAAAAAAGGAAAGCATGAGGCAAAACTGAGGCCAAGAAAATAATTAAAATCAAGCTTTTGTGTATATGCATACAATAGCAACAAAAATAAATCAATTCTAAAAGGATCTGGGTATAAACTATTACCCGATTAAACTACAACTTTGATTCTTATTTCCAACATAAACACATGTAGTGTATTTGTATCACAAAGACTACTTCTTGGGCTACACTGACGATTGACATACTTAATCACAAAAGATGCAAAGAAGAAGCAGCACAAAGTACACAGTAGCATTTACATGGACACCAAGAACTTGTAATTAATGCAACACATTGGAAATAACCCCCCAGGCTGTCCTGCCTTGGAGCACTAAAGCTGTGATGCAACTGACAAGTTTTTCGGGCAATGTGACGGCATATCTTCCTGGGAAAAGAAATTAAAACTAGAACAGATTGAAATGAATTTTAAAAAGTTGTTATGGAAATAAATGTTTCTGTTTTCAATACAATGGCTCCTCAGGCAGCGCTGCTCCACAATGCTACCCCTTATGTTTGTAACAACTTTTGTTACGTAGTTTAGAGAGTGGGGAAAGTGCCCAGCACCTTTTTTTTTAAAGGTGGCGAAGAATGGTGAAGCTCCACATATAGAGACACACAAGTTCAAACTAAATAGAGCAAGACTAATCCTTTAAAGATAATGATACTGGGTGTTATATTTGAATATCTCCAACTAATCTGTAAACAATACCCCCTTTCTTTGACAAAAAGCATTTAGAATATATGCATAAACAAAAAACCTGGAGTAGGATGATACAGCTGAGTGTCAGTGTTGCTGTTAAGCAGCCAATAACCACTCCTGTCTGGAGAGATCATTCTAATCCGTCTATCCTCCCCCTAAAATCACGTTATTCAAAACCACAACGGCCTGCATTGGTTCAGACATGTTGCTCCGGTTAAACGAGAAGAAACAATTCAAACTGGGAAGTCCAGCTTGAATGTTTGAGGTACCAACACTGAATGTATCAGGACAACAATAATGTGTATCCATAAATGACAAAAAAGTGAACTAACACAGATTCACTCTACAAGAAGGTCTCTTGGTAGTATGGTTTTTTGTGTTTTACAAAATAAATGCATGGTGGATGATGTTAACCTGCCAAGTTGCTTTCTCTCAAACACATACAACACCGCTGCATGGTGAGACTACAACCACTGGTCTTGTAATGTGGTGATCCAGGATTTATTTTATGTCAGCAGCTCCCAGACAGAAACCAAAAAACAACCATACAGGTGAACAGGCCTTGTGTGATGCGAGGTCCCTCCCACAATTATCATGGGACTGCAAATTATTATCACGCCCACCTCCACTGGCTAAGAGGGAGACAGATAGAGGACCGTGGGGTTGTACCTGGGCACTTCTGAAGGGGATCATCTTGGGTTGTCTGAAGTGGTAAATTAGCTATTTCCTGAGGGAACTGCACTCATCTCCTTGCACGGAGAGCTGTGTCTCAATTCCCACAGTTTTAGGTATTTTCTATACATTCTTGACTTAATAAAATAATTCAATTTTTTCGTATATCCAACACAATGATTATCACTAACCTGTTAATACCTAAATTAAACAGTTGTAATACATGAAGGTCATCATTTTGAGTACGCAAAACCAACTATCAAGCCTTTGAATCCTTGCCATAACCTCAGCACAGATGTGTCAACTGCTATTTTTTCGACGGACTTGCTATCATAAAATTGGGATTTGATCAACATCTTGCATGTGTTGACCTTTTAGAAGACAGGTGTGGACGACTAAAACAGAAACGATTGTTGCGCTGTACATAGTCTACACACCTTTGAATACGTAGACAAAGGTATTGATTATCATTGACTCATTGACCACCAGATGTACCCTGCCACTCATCCAGTGCATGCTGGGATTAGTTCCCGCCTACTGTGAACAGGTTATGTAATAAAATATAGATATCTGGATAAATAATGAGGTATCTTGCTATTGAGTTTTTGGTGGCTTGTGATCAAACATACTGCATCCAGGAATGGACTGTTGGAATTTCGTTCAGTAATGGTTGCAAAACACACAAACACTTTGAAGAATTCACTTTTTCTCAATTTTCTGATTTTCCATCGTTTGTAAGATATTCATAATGTCTTCTTTTTCTTCAACTCACCAGTGTTTCCATCCACCCATCGTTTTTTTAACTTTGTGTTCAACCTTTTTTCTACCTTCATCTCTTGCTTTCCCTCACCACGTTATCTCTGATCCTGCTTGACAGAAGCCACTTTAACGATGTCTTTGGCTCCTGTTTTATGTAGGAAAGTACACATAGACACACATAACACAAACACTCAAACTAATGAATGTGCACATTTCTCCCCCACACAAACACACAGAGAAAATCCTAGAAGTATGTGTTTTTACTCTTTTACCTATTGCCCAATATCTACCTCTTCTGCACACATGAAGGACAACACAAAAATACACACATGGACTCACATACAGACACACAAACTTGCTCCGTGCTCCAGAGGCCCCAGAGCAAACGCTGTTATCAGCACTCCACAGGAACAGACCAATGACTCAGACTGTCTCTATGTGTGTGTGTGTGTGTGTGTGTGTGTGTGTGTGTGTGTGTGTGTGTGTGTGTGTGTGTGTGTGTGTGTGTGTGTGTGTGTGTGTGTGTGTGTGTTATACCTCATCATTTCTCTGAGATGTTCTTGAAAACATTTGAGTTCATTTGTGAACTTGGTGCCTTTGTTTGACGTGTGTGTGGGGGAACTTCTAGTTCAGTTATTTCTGGAACCTTCCCCAGAGTCGAGGTTCTCCAGAGGAATGCTCTCCCTCTCCTCCTCCTGCCCTCTCTTTCTCTCTGTGTCCTACACCTCATCCCTCTCTCCTCGCTGCCCTCCTTCACCTCTCCACTTTCATGCTCACCTCTCTCCCGCCGTTCCCTCTCTTCTGATTTCTGTTTCCTTCTTTGATCCACTCTTTACATGTTCCAATTTGTTCCCCCTTTTCTCCTCACTTTTCTCTCCCCTCTCTACGTCTCTCCTGCTATTGATTCCTCTTCCTGCCACACTCTCTGACAGACAGAAAAACAAACGTCAGATCAGAGAGGCTCTTTAATCTCAAGCTGTGTTGCTTGGCCCTGAACATCAAATCGACACAGCTTGTGTGGATGTAAACACGAGTGTTCATCTCTCTCTGCAAATGTGTTGTGTGTTAATAAGCAACTATTGCTTGAAAATGAGTAAGCGTGTGTTGGTTTCCTGTTTTTATAAACAGAATTGGCCATGCATGTGCAGTGCACTTTGAGGATCCTCTGCACAGGTTGAAGGGAAATGCTGGACGCATGGCCATTTGAGTTGTNTAGATAGAGAGAGAGATAGATAGATAGATAGATAGATAGATGGAGAGAGAGAGAGATAGATAGATAGAGAGAGTTTTGTCCATTTTGGAAATATAACCGGCTCTCTCTATCTATCTATCTCTCTCTCTCTCCATCTATCTATCTATCTATCTATCTATCTCTCTCTCTATCTATCTATCTATCTATCTATCTATCTATCTATCTATCTATCTATCTATCTATCTATCTATCTATCTATTAATCTATATATCTATCTATCTCTCTATCTCTATCAATATATCTATCTATCTCTCTCTCAATCTATCTATCTCTCAATCTCTCTCTATCTACAGCAGTAGACAAAAGGCGTTGCTATAGCAACACGTCATGTTTATGTTTACGCGACGAAATACAATAGCGCGAGGAGCGCTGCTATTTCTAAGTAAAGGTAAATTACTTACCCGCGTGGGACGGAAAGTAGGT
>NW_011359125.1:1515290-1525200 GCF_000735185.1 Notothenia coriiceps | reverse complement strand
ATTTTTTGGGCGATTTTTTCAATCTGACTTCATATTGACAATTTTTAACAACACAGGGTGTTACATAACACACTTTTAGGAAAAGTCACGGACTGGGAGACGTTAATATTTTATTGAAAAAAAGTTACATACAATAAAAAAACAGCTGCGGGTAAAATGTACCCGTTGGCGGTTCTAGTGTTAACACTGTAGCTAATGTGCTAATGACAATAAAGCCTTGAAACTTGAGTTATGTTAAAGGTCACCTATTATGCAACATCCACTTTTTCATGTTTATTATACATATTAAGCCAAACTAAAATCTGACTTCTAACATTTTGTGTGAGAAAACTATTTTTTTGAAAGAGAATACAACTGTTTCTGATCTGAGAGAGTACAAGCTAGTTAGCCTGCTTGCTAACACAGGACACCACTGATTTAGTAGATGATTTCTTATAGATTTAATTTTTGTTAATTCATTAGCAGATGGATGTTCTTTCATTGGTCGGATTTACTTATTGCAACATTTGACCATGTTCTAAAACCTATAGCAACTGGTAATACTGTATACCTTAGTACAGTATTTAAATGATGGGACATATTTATATTCAGTTTCACAGTGTACAAACAAGAGTACTGAATTCACAGAGGAGCTTTGGTTACAAGGTTGGACCAATAATTCAAAACCGACCATTAGTATGTTTTGAATTGAAAATATAGAAAGAATATATTTTAGTGCATTACAACACAGAAGGAGAAAAGGAGGATACCCTCATGTTTTTGTTATAGGCCTAGAATCACTGGAAATCTACTGAAAAACATGGCACGCTCAAAAAGGATTTTTTTGCCAGTGTGAAACTATTCCAACAAAAATGAGGAATGAAGTGAAGGTATTATGTGTTCAACCTCAGCAGCGTTGTGATCGATGCCCAGCTGCACATATCTTTTATCTACAAATGTTTGTCTGTCACAGCTCCATAGCAGGAGAGAAATCACGGTGAGTCACTGAATGCCACCATGCAGGTTTAATCATTGACAGCATCATGAATGCCCTTTGGAAAACTCCCAAGGACCCTGAGACATTTTCAACTTATTGTACAAAGTTATTTATTAAACAGATAAACAATACAACTATTTCACGATACATCTTTGCAGGACACCAAGGATAAAGGTTTATTAGGTGTTATAATCCATGTTATCCTGAATGAAAAATCCCCTTGAACAATGATGTCAACTCAAATGAAAAGTGTGATTGTAGTGTGAATGGGATTCATCAACATATACATATGTGTCTTTTTGCTCACATAAATCAAACCAGATGTCTTTCCATAATCCATTCCATAATGATTGATATCAATCCAAAGTTATTTTTGTTTTTGATTTGCACTTACCACTGATCATTACAAAGTCTCTCCTCATGTTCACCTTTCCCTTACCAAGCTGTGATAGAGTAGGAGTTGTTCTATAAATCTGAACATTACAGAAATACAGGAAAGAACAGTTTGTGAAGCAGGATACATTATCCCATTATGATAAACAAGAGAAAAGGCAGCGACATTTTCAAAATGTCATTTTGGAAATGTTCCGTTGCCCTCAGACCATATTTCACTTTCCCCACACTTGGCAGCACAGACACTTTATTCTCAGGCCAATTAAAAACAATTGGGTGGTGTTAGTCACTGAAGAGAATATCCAGAAATAAATGTTGTCTTTCACAGCAAAAAGTACCTTGTGGACAGCAATTCAGACTGTCAGGAAGTGAAGCTGAACACAGCAGCGCAAGTTAGGGATTCATCTGTGTGTCATAGCTGCCTGCATTCATTTCACTGATGACTGTGGGAAACCTAACATGACTCTTGAGACGTTCTGGTTTCTTTATATAGACAACACACATTCCTTTCTGTCTCCTCTCTGACCGTGACTGTTTTATTGCACCCCTACATCCAACATTACGTTTGAGCTGTGAAAACACACGCACCTGCACCATTCACAGCTCCAAAAGGTCTTGGAATGTGAAGCAAACAACTTCACTGCCCAGAAAACCGTAAATAGGTTTTTTAGTGAAATGCGAACAACACAGTGATGTTTATCTTGCCAACTAGTCTGTGGTCCTCATACCAAAGTGATGAAATTGTCAAACTTCAAAGTTTGTCTGTGTCCAGTCAAAAAACCCTCCTCATTAATTTCGACATGATAGCTGTATTTGAAAAGCCGGTGTTCTCATAAAAAAAATACCTTAACTTTTTCTTAAAAGTATTATTGAAGTCAGATTGTAATTTAGTCGAATACAAGTTTTCAATCATGAATATCATCTCATGTAAAATGTCCTGACCTCTTTTGGTCCTGCATGCAAGAACTGTTGTCTCTTAAAATAAATGCAGAACAAGTTTAGTTGTTATTGTTATACAGGAACATACCCACTCAGATAGAACCCCTTTGTTTAAGTTTTTTTTTCTTTCTAAAGTCCTGCTAACATTGGTGTATCACCACTGGATATACATTCAAACTATAGCCTAATTGCTACCCAGCATTTAAAAAGGGCAACATGTTTGTTTGTATGGGACATGTTCGATTTCAGTTTTAGCACCAATACCAACACGTTGATGTGTCTTGATGACCAAGATACATCAAAGAACAGTTTGTCAAGCAAAGGCAGGCTAGTTAGCAGTTTTGTTAGTGCGGAAAGCTATGAACGACTAATGCAAGTTTCTTTTAGGCTGTTAACAGATTATTATTCATTTTCAATCAGGAGAGACACTGGTGGTGGTGGAGCATGAAGGGATAGTTGGAGATCGGTCTGAAGAGGAGGTGTTTAGCTTGACCCTGGATTTGGAGGGACATGAGGTGAAAGGGGTGGAGGAGGGCTGCGTTGAGTCACCTGAAATGTCAGGAGGGGAGAGAGCAGATGTAAAGGTTTAGCAATGCACTATGCTTGTGGGAATAGAGGCGAAGTGATGCCCCCGTGACGCCCCCGATCACTGATTGAGAGGAGAGAGAGTAGTAAGATGGGAAAATGTGAATGAATTAGTAAAGACTGTCTTCCTGGTTGAACTTCTGCTAAGCTTAATTTGTCTGGTACAATTTTGAAGACTGGCCTTTGAAGTATGTAATCAAGGGGTCTGGTCACATTGGGTATAGGTATTCAATGATCTTTGTAGGACATATGTTACAAATGCCAAATATCTTGTCTTTTACAGTACCCAGTAAGTTAGAAAAGTGAGTCACTTGGTTCTTGTTGTCTTCGATGACATGTCCTACTCTTGCGAGAAGGACATGTCAGAGTCTTGTTTTATCTCTGTCTCTTTCTTTGACTGCATTTTTTGAGAGTTCAGACACACCCTTGGTCTGCTTTATTCTTTCTAAGCTGGCAAACCCAATACTACACCTCCATGGAACTGGTTTCCTCCTTATTCATGTATTTTGACTGCAGGAATGCAGAAAACCAAACTAGACAGTTATAGAAGAGAACAACATGCATTTATAATTATTGTAATCGAGAACCGCAGTGACGCGTCCTAAAACCCGGAAGTAAGTTAGCATTTTTACCAAGTCCGGTTCCTTTGACAAAAAGCAATGCAATTTCTTCATAGGATTTTGGAAAATAGCTCCAAATAAGGTCTGTGTTTGACACACATTGAAGAGACAGATCACGTTTTGTTCTACGACATTAAATACATGTTTGAAGAGTTTACGCGTCTGAAAAACGATGGTTGTTAACAAGTGGCTGAATAGGACTAAAGAAGTTGTCCAGGCCGTTTTACGTCATTACACCGAACACGTAAAACACTCCNAGTTGGGGTGAGGGTGGGGGGGGAGGGTGCTAGTGGAGCACGCTCAGGTACTGCGGACCACATAAAGCTTAGCAGACTCTTCACGCTAACGAAGGATCAATTCTAGGCAGTGTTGGGAGGGTTACTTTCTTTTTCCATAACAGATGGGTATGTTTTGGTGAACAGGAGACACTTGTTTTACTGTTTTAATGGCTTGTCAAGAACTCAAACACAACATCTTGGTGTCATTCTGGACAGCTCCCTCTCATTTGCACCCCACATAAAAAACATCACCCGGACTGCATTCTTTGTACTAGTCTTAAAACCTTTCCTTGGATATGTTATGAATTGTAAGGTGTCCTTGGGTGGTTTGTAAAGGCGCCCCCTAAACTAGAAATGAATTATCATTATTATTTATTATCTGAAACGATGTAATACTTTAAAAACTTTTTCCAGTCACTTGCCCCATGCATTCAGCAGCAGCAGGCCATTCACTTTGACTTGATCCCGTTATAAATGTCATAATTTCAATAATAAAGAAATGCTACATAAACGTTATCTTGCAAATTTTATCTAACCATCTCCGTTTCTAACTTTCAATATATTTTAAAAGAGATCTCTCTCACATCTGCGTGCGGGGGCAGGGCCTCACAGACACGCTGCATCTCTCTCTCGCTCAGACATGCTGCAGCGCTGTGCAGTGTGCACACAGTTCTGCCGGTAATGAATATTACATTTTGTGAGGAAACTTTTCCTCCAATAAGTATTCCAAAATGTATTCACTTCAGGTTTACGAAAATAACTGTAATCAGATTACTCGTTTTTCAAATGTAACGCCAGCTGAATACAGTTAGCCTACTTGATTTTTGTATTCTGATTACGTAACGCCGTTACATGTATTCCGTTACAACCCAACCCTGCTTCTAGGCTACTGTCCCGCAGCTCCTGCCTCTCTGTTGGACTCTGTCGCAGCGGGGCTACTGCTGTGGTGCGGAGCGCATTAACCAGACTCTTCACAACGAAAGATCAATTCTTCTTCAAGGCAGGGAAGGTTTTGCAGTACGCAGTCTACTGACCTGCAGCTGCTGCCTTTCTGTTAGACTCCGGTACTGCACCTTACTCACGAGACGTTGTAAAAAAAAAAATTGGGTGGGAGGCGAACGCAGTAACCACTCCGCCAACGCCACAGTCACCCCCGTCGTTCGGGCCGGATGAGAATGTCTGGCGGGCCGGATGTGGCCCGCGGGCCGCCAGTTGCTGGTCACTGGTGTAGGAAAACAGGATTTCAAGGCATCTCCCATTGACTTCAATGTTAAAAAAAGAGTTTAAAAAGCTGAATATTTCAAAAAGTATAACATATTTTGAAAAAGTTGAAGGTTTCCCATCGATTCCTGAACAGGCTGAATAGTTTAATATTTGAATGGTTTCTGTAGCTGAAAATAAGCTGAAGTTAGGGAGTGCCAAAGTATTGGCTGAAATAAGGGGAAGAATAAAGATTTGAAGAACTATAGTGGAATGCTGTAAACAGCATTCGCACTAATACAGATTTGAAGAACTATAGTGGAATGCTGTAAACAGCATTCGCACTAATTATGTTGTAGTACATCATATGAAATACCAACAAACACATGGAATAAGGTCCAGTTGCAGCGACTGTACAACATGTTTTATTCAAGCTACATACCCAACTCCAAATGATGAGAACAGTGCTCTGATAAAACATAATTATAGAATATTGTGTTGTTTAACAAGCTCTTTATCACTCTCCACCAGTCAATACATTTTGATCTTCTCTCACTCCCTATTCACTATGAAGAAAGTGGGAGCCTGTAAAACAGAATAATATAATACAACTCGTTGTTTTAACAAGTCCTTTAAAATTCCTTATGTCTGCAAGTAGATCTCACTCCATGGATGTCACCAATACTTAACAGCATATATGGTGTCATTATTCACACACTGTTTTTAATATTGATCAAGGGACTTTACGTTCCTTATCATTCAAGAAGATATTAAAACCGGCATCTCAATGATACGCTGTCAAACATAAGCTCTTAGCGTTTTAACGTTTTGATCACAAAACATTTTCAAAGTAAGACGATAAAGATGACACGTTCTTTGTATCCGTAGAGGCATCAACATTAGCGTTCTGCCTCGCAAAAAAAAGCTTTCACGTGTAAAAATAGCCCTGGATTAAAGAAAAAACGGCTAAGAAATATGGGACATAAAATATGAAACTTCACATGAGTTTCTTGATGAACAATTATTTTATGAAGTAAGCCATAAATGGGAATCCGAGGGTTTGTTGTTGCTTAAAAAATACTCATCTGAAGTTAAAATGACAGTATTTCTTTTATGACTTCTAAGCTAATTTCGGGTCTCACATATCAGTTGCTCAAATCAGCATGATCCATATCTTTTGGAAGGCAAAAAGTGTCCAGAATGATACATTTTGGTTGTAGATTATTCCGGCTTGTAATTTCTCAGCCAGTTTGTCACTCAAACTTTAAATTCAGGGAAAAATCTCACATTTAGAGGAGGTGGGGAAGTGTCTCCCTTGTTTACCCATCCATTATTCAGCAGCCCAGTCCTGCCCTGGGCAAGAGTGAGTTCTGAGACCTTTTAAATGAATCAAAAGGCTGAGCCAGTGTGTCTCATGCCTTCCTTTCTTGGAATAATTTCTGCGTCTCACCCACACACCCAAACCAACACTGTGCCCACTCCTCTAAAAATGATGTATGGACCATCAGTACTAGCAGCGAAGGCTTTGGTGATTGTATTGTATTTCTCATATGATGCATTCCTAATGAAACCGTTCTGCATACGTGTGCCTGTGTGTGACAGTGACAGTGAGTGAAAGTGTGTGTGGGCTGCAGGGAGATTGCAAAGGTGCTATAGATAGCTTAAACTCCATCCTCATTTTCTGCTGTGGGATATGGTGATGAAAACGGAAATGTGCTTCAACAATATCGGTGCTGCTCCTGTAACGGCCCCTACACACGGCGGCGTGCGTTGTCGCTTGCCGGCGGGGGGGGCTGAAACTCGACCAACAACCAATCACATGAATCTCCCGCCCCAGACACACAAGCACGCGGTTTGATTGGCTAGAGCTTGTACTGGCATATGATTCGATTGGCTGACGCCTCCGTCGAAGCGTCAAAAGTAGAACATTGCTCTACTTTTGCAGAATGCACCGCGAGAAAAGCTACGCTTTGCTCCCACAATGCAGTTCGGCGAGGCGTGACGTCACCCCATTCAAAGTGAACGGGCAGAAGCGTTGAAGCGGCAACGCACGCCGTTTGTAGGGGCCATAAGACTTTAAACGAGGCGCCGGATATTTTAACACGTCGTTCTTCCCTTTAGGCGTTAAACCTGGGCGCTTTGAGTGCTGATGTTTACAGGCACAACCTTTTTCCCCCCTTTTTAGAATGTGTGTGGGACTATAGGAAACACGAATAGACACTCATACCTCATTCACACCAACGGTGTTTGAGGGCCGGTTCGGAGCTGGACCTTGAAAAGCACCGGGTTTTCCTCTTCACACCGCAGCGGAGCAGCCTCGCCTTGGCAGTCTCGGCAGCGGAGCAGCCTCTTAGCTCCGGAATCCGGTTCGTTTCAAGCACCAAAAAATTGTCCGGCCAGAGCAAAAGCACCGCATACGTCACGCTTACGTCGAGGCGGGGGCAGGGGCACGGGCGGGATCAACTCCTGAACAACAACAAAAAGCCCGCGTTTTATCCAGTTTGTACACAACGATGGAGAAACTTAACAAGCGGCAGTGGTCCACTGAAGAGACCAGCTACATACTGGGAATCTGGTCTTCCGAAGGCAGTGTCAAAAGAGCCGGAGCTAAACCGAAGAACCGGTTCTTTACATTACATTATTACATTACATTACATTACATTGCATTTAGCTGACGCTTTTATCCAAAGCGACTTACAATACGTGCATTCGACCAGGAAGATACAACCTTGAAGAAAACAGAATCATATAAGTCCATCAGGTTTCATAGAGCCAAAACATTTCAAGTGCTACTCAACTGGCTTTAGATAAGCCAGCCCTTTATTAGTATATAAGTGCTTTGTTAGTAATTCTATCGCTCAAAGTGGAGTCGAAAGAGATGAGTTTTCAGTCTGCGCCGGAAGATGTGCAAGCTATCTGCTGTCCTGATTTCAATAGGGAGCTCATTCCACAACGTCCGAAAACGCTATTAGCGTAATAAAAGTTAAGCGTTAAAAGCTAAATTTTTAGCCTATTACAGTCGGAACACACATCACACTCAAAAACACGTAAAAAACACAAAACAACACATAACCAAAGACAAAGGGCCCCTTGTGAGTGCTTTTTGTGACCGACAACAATACGGACGACACTTGTAGTTCATGAGGCAAGAGCACATTAGGTACGGCCAAATGTTCGAAAGTTCAACAATAAATAGTAGAACTTAACGGCTTTGTCAAGTAATAAGAGTTTTCCGGTTCCTGAAAAAATAAAACTTTTAGGAACACTTTTTTTGACAGTGCCTGGGACGGCCACAAATTAGAACTAAATGATATGCGGAAGTTAAGTCTAAAGTCGGCCTCCCTCCCCCTCGACGCGACGCCCTTTCCGTCTCGACCGCTCATTCTCCGACAGTAGAAAGGGAAATGTTTCGAAAGTTTTTGTAAATAATAGCACACTAAAACCTTTTATTTTCAAAAGTATAAGCTTTCGTCCTGATCAAAAAAATGCGTTTTAGGTCAAATAAAAATTCAACTCGGCAACGCTGACGGCGTGCCCAGTGTATATAACATAACATTGATAAACGTTAACATAACTGTAAATTATTACCAACCTCAGGAAGAGAAATCACGTATCTCCGGAGTTTTCCCGAATTGCAATATTAATAAGTTTTACAGACGATACGGGAAAAGTTGAAATACCTTTAATATCTTACAAAAAAAGAAAAAATTAGTGGAATTACTACTTAACCAACCGTCCTCGTTTTCGAGGAGGAGTGTCAAGACTTGTATAACGAGAAACGGCGGAAAACATTTATGTCACCTTTCTCGATACTTGGATCCGTTCTAAGCTAAACTGTCAATTTAATTTTTCTTTACGGTCTCGTCGTTGAACTTCAACTGTCCTTCGACATCGTAAGTGAAACTAAACAAACGTGTCGACGCCTTTCCACATTCCGAGGTTAGAACCGCAAAATAACCGACGAAGTAAGCGGTGATTCCAGTGCCGTGAGTCAAGGTGAACAAAGTGAGTTCCACAATGTAAGGAGTTAAACGCGTTTTATACGTCCGGGCGACTCGGCAAAGATTCGAAGTTGTCAATAAAACAGTAAACAGGGTGTGTTCGATAATACAGTGGAAAAGTTGAAGTATCTTGGTCTTAGACATCCATTTGGCTCTTTTTTTATAATCTAAGGGATTTTATCGGACCTTGAAAACTAGACGACAACACCCGTCGCGTCACCGACCATGTCCGAAGAGAAATACGGTGACAACACAACGTTTAATAGTTTGAGTTAATCCTTTTGCTAGGTAATATCGACAGTGTAATTAGTTCGGTCAATCAAACGGTCACGATTGTACGCAAAATGGTCCTCCGCTGATTATGGAGTAAAGGTGGTGGTTCGTTGAAGGCCAAAGTCGAAGGCAACGATCTTCGAAAAGTCCCAAGTCTTGGGTCCCTAAGTCCTCGTATGGTTCTTTATTCCTCCTATGCTAGGGGTCCCGACTTGGGTCTTTAGTCGCGTCCAAAGACAGGGTCCGAGAGCAGTTAGAGTGCGATCTTGATTTGACGTTGAAGGAAAGGACCGAAACCAGATGGGACGTACAACGGTAGGCCTGGAGAACGTCCGAGTAGGTCTTACGTCGCCGAGCAGATCCAGAAAGTTGGAAAGGTTTTAAGAGGGTGTGGGCGGCGAAGGAAGGCAGGGAAAGTGACCGAAGGCCATTGACGGATCTTAGGGTGAAGTTCTGGACCAATGACGCATGGGTACGACGCCTTACCCAAGACCGGGAAGGATGTAGGTCCTGTACCAATTTGCATGTGCGGTCCGTGCAACGTGAGGCGAGACGGGTAGCCGGTTTGTCGAGCGACGTTTGCGTGACGCTACTCCCTGGGTTAAGGGTAGTCATTTTTTTGAACAACCCAAAACGATAGGACCG
>NW_011359125.1:1511135-1515247 GCF_000735185.1 Notothenia coriiceps | reverse complement strand
TGTGTGTGTGTGTGTGTGTGTGTGTGTGTGTGTGTGTGTGTGTGTGTGTGTGTGTGTGTGTGTGTGTGTGTGTGTGTTTGTTTGAAGGGGTATATACAAGCTGGTGTGTAATAAAGGCGGAGGATATTTGGGACGAGGGGGGCGAGGGAGATGCTGGTTAGAGATGACAGGAGGCCGTGTAAGTGCCCTGATATGTTTTGGGACAACAGCAGGAGAGGAGGAGTTGGAGGATCTGATGCCAGCCACAGGAGGAACCCACAGATATTAAATCAAATGAGCTGAGGAGACGGAAAACTGACGGATAATTGAAGAAATGTGGGGAGAAAATGAAGTTGAATCACACCTAATTATCCTGTTGATCACACAAGAATCATCCAGCTATAATTACATGGAAATGTGTGATTTGACAGCAACAAGACAATAAGAATATCTCTTTTGAAAATCTTTGGAGTATTGGAGGACTGTTACAGCCTTATTTGTTTAGTTTTAATCATGAGTCTTTCAATTATTTTACCCCTGGTGTTGTCTCTTATTTATGAACTATACATTTTGTTTAAAAGAATGAGAGCTCGAGGTCATTTCATTGCCTTTAGATACACAACTTGAATTATACTAAACAATACCTTACTTCTAACAATTCATGGGTTCAGAAAAAGAAATCAGCAAACTAGCATTTTGAGGGAGATGTGTGATGACAAGCAGCGAAATGAAACATCCCAATATGTCAACACAATTTTACACCAATTTCAAGGTCCTTTAATCTTTTATTGAAAAAATGAACTACCTTAATCCTGTTCCTCTACTTTTGACCACATACTTTTATATTTTCATTTTTCACGACACATATTTCTCTGTACTGCAGGCTGACACCAAGGTTATTATAGCACCTACAGTACAGTAATAACATTTATCCTATTATTTTTATCTTGTAAAGTGACGAGGTTAAGCACTCAACTTAGATTAAAAACATCTTTCACTTCATGGTGTCCAAAGCTACAGACCAAATCACTAAAGCAGACCCTGAATTGATCACAAAGCCCCCGAACATCAGCAATAAAAGATACCTTTATTTGTTGAAATCATTACAAAAAGCAAAGAAGATCTCCACTAAATACCACGTTAAAAAATAGCCCATATGGAGAAATACTCTTAGTGCTTTAGTGTGTGTCCAGGAGGTGTTTATGCTAATGTTCCACCTTAATTACGACCATATTAAACTTAAACAGTTCTGCTGATGCAGTCATTAATTCTCCGAGATACTCCCGCGAGTCCATCAGCAACCCGTTTCAACTCTTAAGTCACTGTTTCCAATTAAGTGTGTTTTGTGAGAATTGCATATTACACAATACACAATGCATCCAGAGCATGACGATCGAAAGTGATGGTATTTATTTTGAATATTTGTAGGTATAGTATAGATTGGGAGTGGATAAGAAAACAAAAGAGGAGAGAAGTGAGGATGAAAAAAAAGAAAACAAATGAGGTGAGAAAATGAGTTACACCCAATTACCCCGCTCCACCGCCATCACTCATCCTGATTTAATTAAATGCAGATATAAGGAGGTTAAGTGGTTTGACACAGACTTTAATAAGCCAGCCGACTAGAATGAGGAAACCAGATGAGGACAGAAACAACACCAACACTTTGCACACGTTTATTCTCTACCTTTTTAGCTGGTTTAAGGGCAGAATCTAGCTTTAAGGTGTTAAGCAGAGTAATGTATTGATTAGGAAACATCTGGTTAAGTATGAGAGATAAAACTATAAACTCTTTCTTTACTGTGTCCTATATTGGCATTTTAGGAAACGTGCTTATTATCGACAGTTAAGAGATTATATAGATTTACCATGAAATAGCAAATTCATATTTATAAACTTGTATATATTGTGCTTGAGAAATGCTGGACATGGTAGCTGTTTACACCTGTTAGCATCATTAATGCTAAGCTAAGCTAACATGCTGCTGGCTTTCTTGTAACATAAGAGTGATGCAGGGATGACACATTTTTGCCAATTCAGAAGTTAGCACCGTTAATGGGATTATTCCATTGTTGTACCTGTGGAGGCTATTTTTATATAACATTAGAAAGACTGATTCTTATTATTACATTATAAGCTTATTGTGCTCATTTATGTGCAAAACATAGCAGAATCGTGGGACTCAGAGCCGTAACCGTATAGCAGCAGATCCAGAGATCCAGCAGACTCGTCCTCATGCACGAGTCAACAGCAGACTCAGATTCGCCAAATCACAAAATAACCCTTTTTTTTTTGTGATCAACATTTTTTATTAAAAGCAAAAGGCACTGTGTAGCGGAGGTTAATATAACGTCAGTTTAATATGCTCGTGAAATGCAACAACTTTTCGGTTTCACCCGTAGGATTTCTACTGTCTTGGTGATGCTGACTCATATGACTCATATGATCCGGATCTCTTCAATGACTGACTCATAAGACTCCGAGTCCATAAAAGGATCCGGATTTGCCATCTGTAGTGCCCACTGCCCACCAGCCACGCCCCGACACATGGGGTCACGCCGGCCAATCACAAAGCTTTGACGCGTTCAAGTGCATTATTCTGGCACAGGAAGATTATATTACAGAACATTAACGATAAAACAGAATATTGTTGTTCTATTTTTAGACACATCTCGCGATCGACTGGGAATCTCCCCGCGACCCTTCTTTTTAATTGGTTGCTGCTCTTGTTCTGACATCTTTGCTCGCGCTGAACACTCACAACACATGTCACTCCCACGTGGCCGAGTGGGCTTTTAGAGAGGGGCGAAAGCGCACCCAGCTAAATAATCGTATTTTGTCAATTATGCTGTTTTCATAATCGTCGCAAGCCATAATCGTAATCGTGATTAAACTACGATTAATTGCACAGCCCTACCGGTGAGTTCCTTTTTTTATTTCCTGCTTTTTTTACACATACTCTCTCCAGTACAGGTTAGCTCTGAGTGTTAGCGATGGTTGCTAATTTAAACAAAGACCATATATTACGTTCAAAACCGTCGGGCATTGTTTCTGATAGCAACGTTTCTGATAGGGCTGATCTGGATCAGCTCGTTGTACCCCCATTTTTAGAGATTTGGGTACGGAGGAAAAGAGAGAGGGTTTTATTTTCTGACACTGCGTGAGTTCCCTGCGGAGCCCTGGAGGGTTCATAGAGAGAAAAATAAATAAAACGAGGCCACGTTTTATTAATTCCTGCCCACAAGATGTAATTTGTGGCCTCAATTGAAATAAAACGAGGCCACACTTTATTAATTTGTTCGCACGAGATACTTTCTCTTTTTTCTGTGTGAGTGTTCGCTGTATGCGTGTGTCCGACACCGGCATTTGTTTTCAAATGACCATGAACAGTAATTTACACACATCTGGCTAACTCCATATGTGTATTCCCAAGTGAAAGAAATTTGTTTAATCTTAATCTCGATGTAGGCCAGAGTCCTGCATCGGGTCGGGTATCCGCGGGTACCCGACGGGTGACCCGCAAAAAAGGTGATTTGCGGGTGGTATTTTTTCAAACGCTTTTTTCCGGGTTCGGTTCTGGGTAAAACAAAGATGATGCGGGTCGGGTTGCGGGTGTTGCATAATAAATATATTTAAATAATAATAATTTAGTTTAATGTTTAAATCCTCAGACCTCTCCCCCGCGGGACCGAGCATAATCATAACCTCTGCAGCGCATCTATCTGCTGCTGAACGCGCCACATTCTGAATGGCTGAGGTGAAGCTCTCTAGCGGAGAATACAGCATTTTCAATAACTCTTCCTCAAGAGCGAGAAATTCGGCACAGATCTGCGGGAGCTTTTGTGTCATCCTTAGATGGGAGAAAATAACCAACCTCCCAGGCTTTTTGAGCCAAATATGCAACTGCGTGTGTTAAGTTAATTCACGTTTTCACTGCTTATATATATGCGGGTTCGGGTCGGGTTGCGGATCTTTTGCCGGCGGGTCGGTCGCGGAACAATTGGCAATATGTGCGGGTAGCGGGGGGGCGGGTGTCGGGTATTGCACGTCGCGGGGTTGCGGGGCGGGGGAGCGGGTCTTGAAAATCAGGGGAACCCGTGCAGGACTCTGATGTAGGCTAGTGGCTAAGTGCG
>NW_011359125.1:1507581-1511090 GCF_000735185.1 Notothenia coriiceps | reverse complement strand
AATAATATCCACCCCACTCGGAGTAAAAATTATATATTTTGGGCCTTTTTTGTCCTGCAATACTGTAATCGCGGGTCTTGTGTGAAGCAGCTGGGAGTCCCAGCAGCTTCTACTGAAGTAGTAGAAATGGGCGAGTCCCGATTCATCCGGAACATTAACCCGGATCCTAGAAATGAGCTGGTCGTGACGAGTCTCCCCTCTCCATTAACCCGAGTCCTTTGAGTCCTACACCTGGTGTGACGTACAAATTAAAACTATCAATTGCGTCACTCGCTACTCTCTTTATAACATGTAAAATAACATTACAACGTACCCCAGTCCATCTGCCTACCCTTTAGCAAGTAGGATAGCTTCCAGAAGTTATCGTTTGGCTCAGGGGAGGGGACGCGGATCAGCTGTGACTTAGAAATAAATGGACTCAGAGCCGTAACCGTAGCAGCAGATCCAGAGATCCAGCAGACTCGTCCCCATGCACGAGTCAACAGCAGACTCAGATTCGCCAAATCGCAAAATAACCCTTTTTTTTTTGTGATCAACATTTTTTATTAAAGCAAAAGGCACTGTGTAGCAGAGGTTAATATATAATCAGTTTAATATGCTCGTGAAATGCAACAACTTTTCGGTTTCACCGGTAGGATTTCTACTTTCTTGGTGATGCTGACTCATAGTGACTCAAATGACTCGTATGATCCGGATCTCTTCAATGACTGACTCATAAGACTCCGAGTCCATAAAAGGATCCGGATTTGCCATCTCTAGCAAACGGGCGGATTCTGCTGCTAGCCACGCCCCTTTGTAGCGTCACACACATAGACTGTATATATAAATGGACGTAGTGTCCGTGACGTCACCCATAGGATTCTGCAGAGATGCCCTTAGTAGGCGGAGTCGGCGACTAACGCTTGACAGTGACTTCAGAGTCTAATCCCGCCTGCTCCAAATAAGGGCAAAGAGGCGGAGCCGAGGCGGGACCTGCTGCCTCCGAACTGGAAGTAAACAGAGATAGCTCAGGCTAAGAAGCTAAGCTAACATGAAATACATGCATACCAAGTTACTGCTAACAGTGTAGTTCCNTTTTTTTTTGTGATCAACATTTTTTATTAAAGCAAAAGGCACTGTGTAGCGGAGGTTAATGTAACATCAGTTTAATATGCTCGTGAAATGCAACAACTTTTCGGTTTCACCGGTAGGATTTCTACTGTCTTGGTGATGCTGACTCAAATGACTCGTAATATGATCCGGATCTCTTCAATGACTGACTCATAAGACTCCGAGTCCATAAAAGGATCCGGATTTGCCATCTCTATTTCCCGCTATATCTGAAGAAACGTTAGAGAAAACAAATTACGTATGATAGAGACAGAGTAGGGAGGGACTTCCACAGGCCAGCCGAATGCTGATTGGAGGATCGTGTTGCCAAGAGACTCTGAGTCTGTGCACCAACCAAAGAGAACCAAGTCTAAACCACGGTATCTCTTCATCTAGTCTTGACCAATCATAAATGTACGGGCAACGCCCAGTGTAATACAATTTATTGTCGCACGAGGTTCGAGGCTCTTGACGGATTTGGAGGTTACAGATTACAGCTTTGCTGCCTGTGATTCCCAAAGACGTGATGAGTCCTTAATATATATATTTTGCTCTCTTTACAATAAATAGTTAAACTTAGAAGTTGTCTGTATTTTCTGGAATTCTGAACCCAACATACCAGTAGAATATATCCAACGTTATATATAAAGAAGCTACATTATGGTCACATGACTTCATGCAACCACAGCTAAGCTAACGGCGGCTAATGTTTAGTAGTCTCAGTTAGCCTCTTGTTTTTATGATACAGACATTCACCATAGGGATATTTACCAAAATGTTTCATGTTGTAGCACAAAATATAAAATCTCTTAAGCTTGTGTTAACCACAGACCTTTTTTTTTTTTTACAGACATCTTACCACTGACACACTCAAATAACCTGACCTTGAGAGGAGGGAACCTGAAGTGCTAAAATGCTAACTCATTCCCGCAAGAGTCTTTTGTCTGTTTCATGTATTTATAATGGCGCTTTGATGAAGGTTTGACATTAGGGTAGATTTATAACCCAGCATGCAACATGTGAACGCCTCACATAGCTTTGACCTCACCCAGTACAACAAGAACCATCTGGCTAAGCTAAACGCAGCTAATGTTTGGTGTGATGACGTTTAGTAGTCTCAGTTAGCCGCTTGTTAGTAACCACTGTTTTTAAGACACAGACATTTACGAGTGGGATGGATTTACCAACATGTTTCATGTTGTAGCACAAAATATCAAAATCTCTTAAGCTTGTGTTAACCACAGACATTTTACCACAAACACACTCAAAGAACCTGGCCTTGAGAGGAGGGAACCTGAAGTGCTAAAATGCTAACTCATTTCTGGTTTAAGGACTTATTCCCGCACCAGTCTTTTGTCTGTTTCATTATAATGGCAGGAGGACATCAGACTATGAAGTTGTTCAGTCTGCAGTGAAATCTAGTAGAAAGTCCTTCTCCTGCTGAGCAGCACAGTGTGAAATGAACAGAAATGTGTTTTTAAACTGTCTTTGATGAAGAGACACATTAGGGTGGAGTTATAACGAAGCATGCAACATGTGGACGCCTCACATAGCTTTGACCTCACCCCGCACAACAAGAACCATCTGTACGAATATAAAATAAAGCCCAGAGACAGACCGAGGGGATGGAAAACATCAGAAAATAAATCTGTAAATCAACGGCACAAATGAAGACCCGCTCTCGTCACAAACCCACGCAAAACTCATGAGCACTTCACTGCAGACTACACAAACACCAGACCCGCTGCCAAAGAACACATACTTGTTTCAGATCCAGTGTGTGAGTTAGCAGCCATCTGGATCGTATTGTTGTGGAGGAGGTGGCAAGAGAGACGACTTACGATCATATGATGCTATGTGGTACTGTTGGTACACTTTCAAGTCTGTTCACCCAGGTTGACCCTCATTTCATCGCAGCTTCCTCCCCTCTTATTCTACTCCTTACTTTGACTCCAGATCTCCCCTTTTGCTCAAGATGCAACGACGGACACAAAGAAGGGCCCTGAAGCTAAATGTCTGCAGCTCTGCCGATGTAAATGTGAGGAAATGAGTTTAACAGGAATGAATTTAGCAAGAACGGTTCGCCTACGCGTACAGACTCATAAAATGTGGAGGAAAATATTTAAACATTTATTCTCCAGCTAGTTAAAGTTGGTACTTTAACTTTTAGTAAGTGGGGAGAATTGTGTAATTTACAATGTGCGTGTGTGTGTGTGTGTGTGTGTGTGTGTGTGTGTGTGTGTGTGTGTGTGTGTGTGTGTGTGTGTGTGTGTGTCTTTAAAATCTGTGTATTTGTTTGTGTTGGTAGTGTTACAGAGTTAATATTAATGTTATATTGAATTTGTACGTGTGTGTGTTCCCTGTGTCTCTGTTTGTGTCCCTGTGTGTGTCTCTGTGTGTCTCTGTGTGTGTCCCTGTGT
>NW_011359125.1:1506934-1507547 GCF_000735185.1 Notothenia coriiceps | reverse complement strand
TTTAAAATCTGTGTATTTGTTTGTGTTGGTAGTGTTACAGAGTTAATATTAATGTTATATTGAATTTGTACGTGTGTGTGTTCCCTACACATCATCTATGTTGAGACTGCGTGAACTCATGTGTGTCCAGCTGTGTTTCGTTGGAGCCAGATGTGAGTCTGATTGATATCCTTGGCACTCTCACTTTCTTTCTTTTGCACTCATACATACACACACACACACACACACACACACACACACACACACACACACACACACACACACACACACACACACACACACACACACAATAACATGAGTCATTGCCACCTCGCCTTACGGTAAGCCATTATTCTGTGGAGCTCCGGAGAGACCAGGAGGGGACATCGAGAGGCGGAGCAAGTATCCTAGTGTGTGTGTGTGTGTGTGTGTGTGTGTGTGTGTGTGTGTGTGTGTGTGTGTGTGTGTGTGTGTGTGTGTGTGTGTGTGTGTGTGTGTGTGTGTAGTCTTAGCACACATCAAGGAGCAAACCCAAAAAGTTTCTCCATTTTAGATTGTTAAAGATGGATGCCACAGGAATATGGTGACATCCTTTTAATTCTTGACTTTTCTTCAACATATTTAGGACTTATGT
>NW_011359125.1:1501766-1506896 GCF_000735185.1 Notothenia coriiceps | reverse complement strand
TTACTAGTCATACATTATTACGAAGTTATACGTATGTGTGTGTGTGTGTGTGTGTGTGTGTAGTCTTAGCACACATCAAAGAGCAAACCCAAAAAGTTTCTCCATTTTAGATTGTTTGTTAAAGATGGATGCCACAGGAATATGGTGACATCCTTTTAATTCTTGACTTTTCTTCAACATATTTAGGACTTATGTTGTAGTTACTGTTTAAGCCACTCACACTTCTGAAACATCACACACTTTGTGGCAAGACATACACACACACACACAATCAGTTCTCCTTCATTTAATTTACAACCAGATTTAAATGTTGCCTCAAAAGTGACACATCTCTCGGCTAATGTGAGACAATATGCAAACAACCGGTTAATAGAATTAAATCAAAAACACATTAGACACAATCAACAGCAATTTTAAGGCTGTTATGATCAATACTGTATCCTTTTGTGCCACTGTATTTTTGTTTGACATTGTTTTTACCATTACAATCAGCTGTTTGTATGAATGAGTTTCACCACTCAATCTGACATCAGCCATAGAGCGAGAGGGACAATTTGCTTATGATCATAAAAGTCACACACTTCGGCCCGGCCCATCTGCTCAAACATAAGAGAGTTTGTTATGATAGTTTAATTTAAAAAAGACTACAGTATACGGTGACAACACTTCTACTTATCTGAAAAGTTGAAATATTTAAGTTCAAAGCTCTCGGAGCAGCAAAAGTCACTTGAGGCAATGCTTTTTCTTTTGGTGGATACATGTAACAGCATGTGTTCACTCTTCATTGGAATCAATTGAAAAGGCGTTATCATGATTGAGGCTGATGGCAGGAGTCTTCTGTTGTGAAAGTGCATCCTCATCGTTAACTGCACTTATTGTAAGTTGCTTTGGGTGAGACCATCAGCTAAATGAAATGTTATACTGAGTGTGTTGTTGTTGTCTCTGCAGTCTAGAGAGAGAGAGACTGGTGTCAAAAAGTCAACACGGTTACGCACAGATGCTAATTAGACGCATCCTGTGCTTCCTCTGCTCCGACCCTCTAATGTAATATTATCTCTAATGCCAATTACATTCACACTGTGTCTGAGTGTGTGTGTGTGTGTGTGTGTGTGTGTGTGTGTGTGTGTGTGTGTGTGTGTGTGTGTGTGTGTGTGTGTGTGTGTGTGCGCGCGTGCGTGTCCTGGACATTGCATCAGGCCTTGAAGTGTCATCGTTTAAACGTCTCATTATGATAATGCTGAATTTTACATTACAAAAAAGGATAATTCTGGTCTATTCGTAGTTTTGGCCATTATTTTTATCATTGATAATCAAATTAAACCCCAAAATGTTATAATTACTTAAAGAAATGTGATGGAAAGAAGGCCAAAACTACGATAATTGTACTATAATGTCCGTAATTATCCTTTAAAGGGACTCTGGTGAAAACGGCTATGTGCATGGTTACTCACAGTCCTTGCACCACAGCATTTTACTCCAAAAATAACTTGAAAATCCATCATAAATTAATGTTTTTAAAAAAAAAAATCTAATTCAAAGGCATTAGAAATGGTTAAAAATGTGAATAACAATGTGCTATAATATATGTCGTACATGCTAATATATATAAGTGTCTTTATGCTGATATAAAAGTCAATTAATGGAGATCATTGGTTGCCTGGGTGATGAGGAAAGTAGCATTCATTGATATTAATCATATAGCATATTTCTATAATGATGGCATGAGTATTGGCACGTCTGCAGTTCTATGTGTCGCCAGCTCAGATTTGTGAGTAGATGGTTAGCATTAGCGATAGCGTCTTCAACCTATTATTTATTCTACTAACTGGTTGGTTGTATCCTCGTGGCTTTGACATGCTTAATGGGAATACAAAGCTTCTCCCAGATGTTATTATTATTATTATTATTTTAGCTGGGAAATAATGCAAGAGCATGGAAAGGAGAAGACAAACTTGATGGTTCAACTGCGACTCAAACAACAGTATGGCCTCTGACAGAAAGAAAACAACACATGTTGGTTGTTCAACTATTTTTGAGATAGAAGTCAGAATCCGGGAAAAAAAAGTCACAATTTTGAAATTTGGAGAAAAAAGTCGGAATTCTCAAAAAGAGTCAGATTTTTGGCGATTTTGAGAAAAAGTCATAATTCACAAAAAAGTCCGATTTCTGAGATCTGGAGATACAAGTTATAATTCTGAAAGGAAAAAAAGTAAACATTTTGACATTAATAAAAAAAGTCAGAATTTTGGGGGGAAATTTATTTTTGAGATTTTGAGGGGGGAAAAGTCATAATTCTGAAAATGTTGACTTTTCTCAAAATTCAACTGCGACTCAAACGACAGTATGGCCTCTGACAGAGAGAAAACAACACATGTTGGTTGTTGAACTATTTTTGAGATAAAAGTCAGAATCCATAAAAAAAAAAAGTCACAATTTTGAAATGTAGAGAAAAAAGTCAAAATTGTGAGATTTCTGAAAAATTCTAAATTCTGACTTTTTTCAGAATCCACTCAAACTGCAGTATGGCCCTCAACACTTATTGGTCGCTGAACTACGTTTTCAAAGCCTCAAGTTTGGCCATTTGAATGTTTTTTAACCCCAGAAATGAATTGAGAGGTTGCATAAAACATGTATAGAACAACAAATAGCTTATAATTAACGTTCATGAAGTTGAAAGGAGTCGTTGACAGTTTGTCTGCAGAGTGGAAGCGCCTGCATGCGTGTTGTGAAGCAAATGTTCTGCAGGTTCTCCGTTGTGATAAAGTGTGATTCCTCTCTGCAGCGACTCGGTCTCTAGCGTCGGGACAGAGGACGTTGGAGAGGGGATCCGTCATTGGTTAGGAGTTCCGAGAGGGGGGTCCCGTGGGGCGGGGTCTCCCAACGGCAGCAGTACCATCAGCAGCCAGGGGGGGCGCCATTCTTTGGCCGACACCATGAGCACCTATAGTTTCAGGTAAGCTTGTTCATTTTTAATTTATTAAGGGTTGTAGAGATGCAGCAAGAAAACAATCGGTTAAAATATTATTATTATCTGTACGATTCATTTGATATCATTTGCTGTATTTGTGCACACCAAAGTCAGAATTCCCAAAAAAGTCATAATTTTGAGATTTTGAAAAAAAGTCATAGTTTGGAAAAAAATGCATAATTTTGAAAAGATGCATAATTTTGAAAAAAGACAACATTTTGAGATTTAGAAAGAATTCCGAATTTTGAGAAGAAAAAAAAGTCAGAATTGCTACATTGTGAAAGTCAGCATTTTTAGATTTTAAAAAGTCAGAATTCCGAAAAATTAAGAATTTTGAAAAAAAGTGAATTTTAAAAAAAAAATCAGATATTTCCAGAAAAGAAAACTGAATTATGAAAAAAAAACGTCTGAATTTTAACATATTTGAAGAAAAAAATCAAAGTTCTGAAAAAAAAGTGTTTCTCTCTCTGTGAAGGTCTTGTGAGAATCCCGATGATGACGGCTCTGAGTTGGGGGGCAGCAGGGCTGGAGGCAGCAGGGCTGGAGGGGGGGGCAGCAGGGCTCCGAGTCGGGCCCCCTCCTCCTCCGCCCTCTCAGAGCTGCTTGACGGCCTCCGGAGACGCAGAGCCGGCGGAGACGCAGATGACGGAGCCGGGAGCGCCGTCTCTCTTCCCGTTTATCAAACGACCGCCGCCTCCACCCTCAGACGCCGAGCCTCCGCCCTTTCCCTCGGCCCCGGTGACCTCCAGGAGCCCCGATCCAGCATCCTCAAACCCCCGTCCCCGATAATGCCTCGCTCCATCAGCGCTCGCTCCATCAGCGACGCTCAAACACCTGGAGCTAAACTCTCTCGCTACAACTCCAGCAGTGATTCCCTCTCAGGCGTCCCGTCGCTGCCTCATCTCTCCTCTCTGGGGTCAAACCTCGCCTCCCGCCATCAAACTCCCTCTCTTTGCATCCCAGAAGAAGATCCAGATCAACCACAGCGACCCCGAGCCACCTCCATGCAGCAGCGCTCCCCTCAACCCCCGAGGAGGTGCATGCTGGGGAGTCTTTCCACCGAAGATGGGGGGGAAGCATCCCTGGGTTCAGAACCGATGGTGTTCCAGAACCGGAGGCTAATGGAGGGTCGGGAAGACGCGGCGTTAGATATTCTGCCCGCCATCCGGAGAGCGAAGTCCACCAGCAGCCTGACGGGATCTGAGCGAGGAGGACGGAGGGCTCTGAGCGTTCACTTCGGAGAGCTGCCTCCCTCCAGCCGGAGCATGAAGGGATCTGAAACGGACTCCTCGTCATCGGGGGGGTCAGCGGGGAGTTCTCAGGACGGAGGAGGAAGAAGACGGAGGCTCGATGGTCCGCAGGGAGAGAGGCTGGAGGCCGAGGGCAGCGAGGCCGGAGACGTGGCTTCCATCATGAAGAAATACCTGAAGAAGGACACCGACTGAGAAGAGAAGAAGCGCTCTCTGGTGAGGAGATACCATTCAAAGTATTTAATTTAGTTTGCCTCATTAGATCTTTCTTGCCGTAGTGCATACATGGTTCGCTTCATGTCACATTTTCAACTTTATGATAAATTGTCAGCCGTGTTATTGGTGCCACTTTGTCCGATACTTTGGTTTAACATCAAATACCTTTTCCCATATTCTAGTTAGCAGATGTTCAGTATGATTGCACGCTCAGACATTTGAGAGAAATACAAGACGACAACATTAATTTTATAAATCTGAATTTTTTGATTTGTGAAAAAAGTCTGAGATTTTGAGATTTTGAAAAAAATGTCAACATTTTTAAAAAAAAGTCAGAGTTTGGGGATTTTGAAAAAAAAACTGAATTCTGAGATTTTGAGAAAAAGTCAGAATTCAGACAAAATGTTGACTGAGAAATCCTAAAACCTGTGACATAGGTTTCGCCAAAGTGAGAGCTTGTACTCTGACTAAGAAGATACAAGTCTCTGACGCTGTGATATTTGAGTCACTGGTTAAACTCTCAGGGATTTTTTAAAGGCGCTTTCACACCGGAGTACTTTTTCCGTTTGGTTCCGATAGTTCCTGGGATTTTGCCTTCACACCAAAAAGAGAACTTAGTTCATGAGAACTGTTCCCCCCTGTTCAGTCCCTGCTAGAGAGGTGGTACTTTCCTGATTGGCTGGGCGGATTGCAAAC
>NW_011359125.1:1475206-1501726 GCF_000735185.1 Notothenia coriiceps | reverse complement strand
TTCGAAAACTGACAGAGCTCCCTCTATACAAATCAAACTGTAGACGGTGTGAAAGCACCTATTGTTTTAAATAATGGTCGGAATGTGACCTGTGAGCCTTCTGAATTACCGTGGGACAGCACATTCTAAACTAAAATGTTCAATCAATAAAGTAACATCTTATCTTATCTTAATAATATCTTCATATTAATAATAATAATAAATCATACAGTATGTGTCCGAAAGGGAGCAGGAGGAAGCAAACACAAAGATATACAAAGATATACTGCATATTAAAGCAAACGATTGTAAAGGTTAAAGTATGAGCATAACAAATAAAGAAGTGTAATGTAAACATTTACATTATAATTATGATTATTTAATATATAAAGACTATATATTATTGAATTACAAGATTAGATATACTTTAGTTGATCTAAAATATTGATGTGTTCAAATGCTCTTCAAAACACAACTGAAAGTCCATGAAACTTGTCTTTCTGTATTTGTGAATGAAGCGCCATCTCCTGGTTAAAACCTGAAATAGAAAATCTGGCAACGCCCTCTTGGAAAATAGTGGGAGGGCTTAACATTCCTCTATACTGGTCTGTGGCAGGTCGTAGGCAGGAAGCTGTAAGCTGGAGTCTGAAATTCAGTGCTACATCTGTAGTTGTCCATTTAGCAACTTGTTACCAACAGCCTTTTTTTAAACACATACAATTTGTAGATTTTTAACAACAGGCTTTTCACTGACGTGGTTTATGGTGTACACAAACATGAACATCTCTTCAGCTTGATGTTTTTAAGCCCAGTAACTGTATGTGTCGACAACAATTATGCTAAATGAAATGAAGAAGTTTAGTCATTCTTTCCCCAGCTTGTATGCCTATTAGTATGAAGAATCAATCAAAACATTATTGAAGGAGATATATTTAATTAAACACATTAATACACAGGAGGAGTCAATATAATAAAAACAACACGATTAAAAATAAAGTCAACATGTCTTTGGAGAGTGGGGTTGGAATCGCCAGAATTTGGATTCCTGACTCAGTAAATCCTGCAACCAGCTCTAGTTGCAAACTTGTCTCATACAGTTAACATTACATGTCAGCTTATATGCAACAGGGATCTGTTGTTCACTGTGAACCTTCAGTATGAACACAGGTCTAGTGTCAAAGTATTTGCCTCCCTTTATAAAAGTTGCTTATCTGGTTAATCGTCACATAAGATGAGTCGTGTGAGGGGTGAGATCGGGTTCAAGTTTAGCTAAGGGAAACTTGATCAAACAGGGAGTAGAATAAACTCAGAGGAAATTAAAGGTGTAGAAGTCGCTGAGAACCCGGAGGTTGTTGTGTTACATGCTGGATGTCAGTGATAACTTTTGATAAACTCCCTTTTTCAAAATCTTACATGATTTCTTTAGTCTTCCCTGGTAGACGTGAAGAGTGGCTAAAGTGACAAAGAGGCCATTGGAAAGTCCAGGAGAAGCTCTCAACGACCTTCTGTGCTGTTGATTTGTATCTTTACTATATTTCCAACAGTCACTGCTTCTTCAGTTAACTGATAAATAAGATACTTTCAGTTGGCTAGAACAACACTGTGTGAGGTAAACAGTGAAAGTGCTGAACATACAGATCAAGAGAAAAGTGGATTATGCAGCATGAGTCAACAAAAACCGCTGTCCCCAAAGAACAAGGTACAAACTGTTTACAGCCAACAATAAAAACACACAAAAGGAATTAGATACTTAAAAAAGAGGTACTGTTTTTCAATATGTTCTATTTGCCTGAATGATAACAAACCAAATCCAGGTAACATTTCCCCCAAATGTACTTTGTTAATGCAAAATGACGGTGTCCGACAGGTGCAAACGGAGATAGAAAACAAAAGTGCTCAAACACATTCAAATTAAGAAACATCTTCATCAACTAGACAACACATGCGCAGCGTTTCGTAAAAATTCACCAACTTTAGGTAACATGCACATTGTTTACTAAAATTGCTGCAAATACAAAACGCTGCAAGAAGCTCAAAACACAACCGAAACACTAAACAATGACGCACACTGCTGGGACCGGAGCACTTGTTGGTGTTCGGGGAATATAAAGTTGGCCAGTTGTCACTGGTGGAAATTTAGCTAAAATATACATTTTATTGACTTATATTGAAATGTGATCGCATGATTCCTTCTGATATTAATGCAGATATGCTAGCTAGCTAGCATTGCTAACATAGTCATTTCCAATGTACCGACAAAACTCAATTATGAAACAGACTAACTGTGCAAACAGAGACACTTTGCCAACTTCATAATCCTAGAGACCCCGTTTCCGTTGTGTTCTGAGCTTCTAGCAGCGTTTTGTATTTGCAGCGTTTCATCTACACTGCGTTTTTAGAAGCCTCATGGCAGTGCATGTTTCGTCAAGTTAGTGAAGATGTTTCTTCATATTCAAATGTATTTTTTCATATTTGCATTGTTTTTTAAGGAGACAGGCGTTTCTCCTAATGGGAGTGGTTTGGGCCTTTTTAGCTAATTGTTGGCTCCCGCACAAAATAATTAAATATGTATGTTAATAGAATAAAAGATTGGCACCATCGAGAACTATATCTTTACATTTCAAATGTTGCACTTTTTCCTCTATGCTAACGAATTAGCCAATGTTCTAAATCTCCAATTTTACATTGCACATTAGCCAATTTTCACTGTCAAACTAAACACTATTCCACTGACAGAACATTTCACTCATAGGCAGGATTTCAAGGTTATGATCCAAAGGAGAAAAGCAATCTGTGTCATGGCCGATTTCTGAGAAGAATATCCTTTAAACATGACTGTGACAGATGAAACAACAACATACCTCTCACAGGCATGGCTGTTCCAAGCCACAAGCTGGGGATTTGTGACTTGTGACTCTAAATGTAATGAAGCATTCAGCGAAGGTGAGGGTTGGGGTTAGCCTCAGGGAAAGTAGTCTACACAGGGCCCCCACAATAACAGCAAGACAAACGTGTATGTGTGTGAGTCCCCCTGCGGAGGACTTCCTCCCCTGACTCTGGCATCATGTTGACGCACAGCTGGGCTACTGTAACTGTGAGCTGCTGTAATGTGATGCGATTGGACCAGACATTAAGGTCAGGCTGTAAGAAAAACCTCATGAAAATAAAACCTCTTCATATAGCAGCGAAGGTCATTTCGGGGGCAATGGCCACAGATTTGACCTCATTATGATTGGCCGCGGTGTTTCTCTTTAATGCAGTGACAAAGCACCTCTGACTCTGCTGGTTAATCATTGCCTCGTCTGTATTTAATTATCCAAACACTCAAACTGAAGTCATTTTTCTGAGTTATAGTTTTTTTTATAAAGCTACTGCTGATGAAATGTGCAGGAGGGTGATTCTATAGTAAAGACTGTACTCAGGCAGATGGTCACTTCATAGGTTTGGGATCACAGCCTTTCAAATAAATAAGGGCACTTTATTCAAATCAATACCCCTTAAAAATCTATTAGGGACATTTCTGCCAGGGAAACAAAAACGATCTGAAGCAGCTTATTAAGAATGTGTTGTAAAGATTGTTTGCTGCTCTTTTTCTGCAGGAAATTTGGTTTTTGGCCATTTAAAAAAAGAGAGATATTTACTATTTTTCTACATTTAATTTATTATAGTATCCTTTATTTAGCCAGAAATGTCCCATTTAAATACACAATCTCTTCTTCCAGCAAATCAAAGGAACAAAATGTGTTGTGCACCGAGAGAAATGCTAGAAAGGTTCATGTTGTTTATGTTTGCTTTCTCTCTTTCCAGGCTTCTTGATTGTTTGCACCTGTCATCCACCCTGTGTCTCCTGTGTTCATCAGTGTCAGCCCCGCCCCTGATTGGTCCCACCTGTGTCTTGTCACCCTGTGCTTAAATTCCCCTGTCTCACAATGTTCTTTGTCAGTTCGTATTGTCTTATGGTATGGTATGGTCAGGTCGATGTTTCTTGTGCTCGTGAAAAGTTTAATTCCTCACTACGTGAGCGCTTTCATTTTTTGTTCACAATTTTTGTCATCTCGACTAGAGATTGATAGTTACCCTTTTTGTTGTTCACTGCTGTATTGGAAAATAAAGTATCTTACAAATACTTTACCTCTGTCTCCCGGGTCGTGCAATTGGGTCCTACATCCTAAGTGTCTGAGTTCATAACAAAATGCATTATCAGTTTTACATACTAGAACCATAGTCTTCATATGAGAAGTGGACTTGGTTATGAAGCCTAAAGTTTGGCATTTTGTGTTTTTCTTATTGTTTTTTTGGAACCAGAAGTGAAACTAAGTATAACTGAGCGCTGAACAAGAGCTTTGAATTAACCAGAATGTTATTAACTTTTATGAAACGAAAATCCACCCTCAGGGTTGAACGTTAACACTGCAGTAGGTTTCTATACAATCGGACTTATTTTTAAAACCAGTTGAGTGTGGAGCACTTTAACATTGGTTTTACTCTTCAGTTAATTGTTAGTTTTTCACCATAGATAAAGGTAAATGACGTCCTTAAGAGATTGCCACACTTAACTAATTGTGATAAACAGTTAAAGATCAAACTTCCCAACAGGATAATATCAAAAGTACTTCAATACATTTGGCTGCTTGTAAAACCTGTTTCTTCTGACAAAACGAGAGAAAGAAGCAGCCAGTAGACGGGGTTCCTTCAATAGTCAGCCTTAGGCCATCTGGAAATAAACGATGTATTCACCAGTCAGTCAGACTCCTTTCTGCATTCTTTGCGCACACTTAAGCAAAGTCTGTATATGAGCCCATTTGGAAGAATTATAAGCATCCAGATGTGTCCACTAAGAGCCATATATACCACATCCCGACATGCTGCACATACACAAGTAGTCAAGAGGTGCTTTCACACCGCAGTACTTTTCCCACAAAGGTTCATCAGAACTTAGTTCATGAGAACTCTTTAGTTCTCATGAACTAAGTACAGATTGCGTTCACACCGGAATAACTCCCTGAGGGAGGATCAGGCAAATGAAGCCGCTGACGTCACTTCTTCTTCTTCTGCTTTGGGTTTACTGGCAGCCCGCAAACCACTTCACGGCGTATACTGTCACCCGAAGTCCCCGGCCGGAAGTCCCCGGAGTTGGGGACTGGCTTCTAGAGATGGCAAATCCGGATCCTTTTATGGACTCGGTGTCTTATGAGTCAGTCATTGAAGAGATCCGGATCATACGAGTCATTTGAGTCAGCATCACCAAGACAGTAGAAATCCTACCGGTGAAACCGAAAAGTTGTTGCATTTCACGAGCATATTAANTGTTAATAAAATGACAGCAAACTATTTATTTATTTAATTTCATTCAAATGATACTCTCCATTTCTACTTGTGGGAAACGGAGACAAGATCATTGTTGTAGCATTTGAATGAAATTAAATAAATAAATAGTTTGCTGTCATTTTATTAACAATATGAGTACTCTCACTGCTTTTCATCTGTTCTGTCAACTTCAAAGATGATTTAAATAGAGCTATTTCGTTCCCTTCCGTTTATTTTAATGACAGAATTATGTTTTGTTCGCGTTCAATGGGCAAAAAAATGTGATTGCACCAGTTAATTGAGAGGGATCGTTATTCCATTTTGCACATAGATGTGAAAAGTGGATATATATATCATTGATAATTGGACGTGTGATGTCCACCTGTGTCATGGTGTGACTTGATGAAGGTTTATGAGGCACGCTGCTAACCTTTACAAATAAAAAGATACATGTGGAAATAGATGCAAGACACGGAAAAGGAAGGAGATGAAGTAGCTAATGTTGTTAGCATGAATGCTACTATATGTTGTGTTTTTATATCAACAGTGGAGCTAATGACTACATGTCTGTAAAAGATGTGTTACCTGAACCCAGACCCACAGGAAATCATCAAAAGACATTGCAGTTTCACCCAAATATATCACAAAACATGTTGTTTGTTTTTGTTGGATGGGGCTAAGTTGTGCAGATGCATTCTCTTGATCCAAGCTGTTATTAAGCTGTGATTTACAGTAACTTCATTGCTAACCTTCTCCTGCTCAGTCAAGTCAACGAGATAGTGTGAGGTACTAACCCATAGTCATTTTCAAGTTTCAAGGCTTTTATTGTCATATGTGCATACAGTGTAGTTATGACAATGAAAATCTGAGGTCACAGCCTCCTCCAACAGTGCAATACAATAAAACAGATACAATAGTACAAGTAAATCAAATAAAATAGAATATAATAGAAACAGTGCAATAGTCTATATACAGTAATTGGAATATTGATATATGAGTTGCAAACAGATGAATGTTATGGATGTTGTTTTAGTTTATTACGTACTGTAGATGGAGGTCGGCAGAAAACAGACGACACAGAAAGCAAATGACTGCTTTGTACGGGGGCAGCAGCCTCACATATTTTAGCCAGCTCAAAAAGGCTAAAAAAAATCAATAGAAGCTCAAGTGTACCGTATACTTATAATATTTTATACAGTTATACTCTGCCAAAAGACAGCTCACACTAACAGGGAACTGAGGTGTTTGTATCTCTGCTCAGCAAAGCCAACAGACTGCATTGACAGAAACAGTCATTCTACCTCGCAGCGAACAAGACTCTCTGTTCGACTGCTGGTTAGTTTGTGGGACCTTGGTGTTTCAAACACAAAAACAAACAACCTGAATATAAGCAGAGTAAAGGAAACTAAACACAGCTAGTGAACAGTTGAAAAGTGGCTGGGGAGTTTGTGTTCACTGAGGAGGATTAGTGATAGGGAGCAGGTGTTCCAGCTGGAGAATGGAACCAAACACCCACAGGATCACGAGTGGAAAGTAGGAATAACAGTGCCTGAAATGGCTAATGTAAAATATCAGAGGACAAACGGAGGAAGTGGATAGAGATGAGTCAGAGGAAACTGTGATGAGCAATCTGGGTTCCCATTACAACCCACTCATACATATAAACTCATTTTACTTACTGTAGAAAAACTCCACTTGAATGCAAGATTATCAAAAAAGTGACAGACATCGTGTCAATGATTTCACATGATTTTATGACTTGCAGTGATTAACCCTGTGTTTGTTGTTGTCTGCAGGACTTCCTCACTGACTTGATGATGTCGGAGGTGGATCGCTGCGGGGAGAACGAGCACCTCATCTTCAGAGAGAACACACTCGCGACCAAGGCCATCGAGGAATACCTGAAACTGGTGGGACAGAAGTACCTGCAGGACGCCCTGGGTGAGTGGAGCAGTGATCCGGAAGAGATGGGAGTCAGAAATAGTTTTAAAAGTGGAAAAAAGTGACTATGTGTTCGTAGTTTGGGGTTTCTTTTTTTTCAATTTGTATCTACCGGTACTTGACCTCTCAAAGGCATTCATTCACTCAAGAGTTTTCCTTTTAGTTTGTTTTGTCTGCTTTTAAAAGCTGCTGTTGGAATTCCAAACAGGATCAGCTTTGTAGAAATAATTGATTATTTTACCCCCAATTCTGCAGTGTTAGACAAGGTCAGATCAGGTGTGTCTGTCTGCAGTCGTAACAATAAGCACTCTGTATGCACTGTGTACTTTTCTCCCTCCCTCATTCAGAAATGTACACAGTGGCAGTTTAATCTTCGAACGGCACACATCCCTCCTGTCACCCCCTCCTCTAGTAATGTTAATACTCAACGTGTGTGTTTATGTCGGTCTATGTGTGTGTCTTTTGAACTATAGATGCATCACAGGGTTTATTCAGAGAAATATGAAAGGCTGGTCAATTATGCATTAGTGTCTACGGTGGTAGTTGTTATTGTTTAATGAGTGGCTGAACTATTGAAACCACTGAGTCATCCCAAGGACACGCATGGAGCCATTGTAGCAGTTATGGTTTGTCTTTTATCCCATAACACAAAGGACATTGTTATGTTTGCCACTATCTTTGTGAGGGTAACCTTGCTTGGCGTTAGGGCTGCACGATATATCGTGTCGTGACGATAATCGCGTTATGCGCATGCGCGATATTGATCGCAGGATGTAAATTCTTCTTTTTTTTTAGGACGTGCGATATTAAGTAGGCAAATGAACTCAAACACGTCATGTTACAATTATTTTGCTGCTTGCTATAAAAGGAAAACTTGCGTGGCTCTCATGTCAGGGGTACTTGAGTGAGTGACATGCAGGCCCTGCATGCACAGCAAACCACCAATCACAACCATTCTTGATCAGAACGCAGCAGGTTAACCGAGCTAGCTCAGTTTGTTGCTCTGATAACTTAAGATCCAGAAGTCCGTGACTAAAATCCTTCATCCGGTTAAATATTGTAAAAGAAATACCAATTGTATAGCAAAAAAGTTCATATAGTTCAAGAAAGGATGGTTTGCGGACAAAAAAAACTGTCTGTATTTTTTCAAATCGCAATATATATATCGCAGGGGAAGAAAATATCACAATGTCAGTTTTTTCCAATATCGTGCAGCCCTATTTGGCGTGCATGAATCTTCTAGCTCTGTCAGTCATCTGTTTTTGTTCGTTGTCACAGCAGGTCAAACTAAAATTATCTGTTTTAAAAAGAAGTTTTTTTGAGTTTATGGTTCAGCCTGCAAAAATCTCAAGGACAATGTAAAACTCTGTTCCCCGTAGCTTAGCCATCATATTTCCCTCTGTCCTCGCTCTGCTCTGTAGGACTTTGCAGCACTTAAATTCACCAACATAAGCAAATAATACAGTTTGCTGATCTAGACAGACTCATACGTTACTTATTTTCCTGTTCCCTGTGTGTTTGCTTTCAGGTGAGTTCATCAAGGCTCTGTATGAGTCAGATGAGAACTGTGAGGTGGATCCGTCCAGATGTTCCTCAGGCGACCTGCAGGAGCACCAGAGTAACCTGAAGATGTGCTGCGAGCTGGCCTTCTGCAAAATCATCAACTCATACTGGTGAGTACTGGAACACGGCATTAATAAACAGTGTCTCAATGGGTATACTTAAAATATCCACTCTTCCAAGTAATCATAGAAACACTTAATCCCAAAAGTGATCATTTGTTTATCAAAAATGTTGATTCCTATGCCTGCACAGTGAACAAATAAACAAAAAACTGAGAATATTCTTAATGTATTATAAATACATGAGGCGCCTTGTTTAACAAAAGGCAAAACTCTATCAAAACCTTTGTTTACAAACCTTTACAGAACTCTTTGACACAAATCATGTTCTTTCATTCATAAAAAACTGTCTCCTTTTTTTGAATCTTCATTATAATGTTGGCATGCAAGAAAATCTCAAATGATGGATAATTGATGGATTAAAAGGGATTGGATTCAAATCGAATGAAAAGGAAACGGTAGAAAGCCAAGGCGCTCTGAATAATGAGAACACAGATGTATAGAAAGTGATTGCAATCAAATCAGTCACAGCTTCATTCTTGTTGTTTGCATTCATCAAAGGAAAAAAGGCATAAGGAAGGTGACACATCAAATCAAATGCAAATAATATGCTAAAAGAAAACTGTTCTGAATTATACATATCGCTTTAGATTACGTGCTGATGTTCATAATTGGCTATTTTTTTAAAAGAATCATTCTCAGGAGGTGCTCTGTGTCTATACTGCAGTCTCCTAGCATCGATTCCTAACAGCTTTATGAGAGGTCTGCAGCTCTTTTAAATTCAAGAGCAATTGAAGTGAGACAAAACGTTATGAAATCATTTGTATTCTCACGTTGGGGAGCAGGAGTGAGAATGAATCACAGCTCCAGCCCATCTGTCCCTAAAGTATGGTTTGGGAATATAAAAAAGACCAAAAACATTTTCATGTGTACTTTATTTCACACTTTATTAATTATGTTCATGTGGCATGATGTTCATTCTCTGAAAAAAAACGCTCCTTTGTTCCTCTCCAGTGTATTTCCAAGGGAGCTGAAAGAGGTGTTTGCGTCGTGGCGTCAGGAGTGCAGCAACAGGGGTCGCCCGGACATCAGCGAGCGTCTCATCAGCGCCTCCTTGTTTCTGCGGTTCCTCTGTCCAGCTATCATGTCCCCCTCGCTGTTCAATCTGATGCAGGAGTATCCAGACGACCGCACAGCACGCACGCTCACACTCATCGCTAAAGTCACACAAAACCTGGCCAACTTCACCAAGTGAGTGTGGGGTATTTGGAGAAGAGAAATCCCAATACCAATCTTATTAGCAGAGGACTTTTGGAATTTGCTTCAAATAACTTTGTTTGCATTCTTCATTGTCCCCTTTCCTGTTCTTGTTCGCCTTCAGATTTGGCAACAAGGAAGAGTACATGTCCTTCATGAACCAGTTCCTGGAGCACGAGTGGACCAACATGCAGCGCTTCCTGCTGGAAATCTCAAACCCAGAGACCATCTCCAACACGGCGGGCTTCGAGGGGTACATCGACCTGGGCAGGGAGCTCTCCACCCTGCACTCCCTCCTCTCTGAGGTGGTGTTCCAGATGGACCAGGTACTGACTCAGCATCATCAGGAGTTTCTCTCACTCAGAATGTATTGTCAACTAGTGTCACCTCCTGATTTGTCCATCGATTTGGACGAGGAGAGTAAACCTGGCCCCTCTTTACTCTATATTGTGTGTACGGAAACAAAGCCAAAGTTTAGCTTGACATTATTTTTGCACTAATACGCACAATAATTAACTTTAAAACTTTTAATTTGGCGTCAATATGAACATGATGGAATAACTTCCAGTGCATTTAAATGTTGACAAGGTTGCTGACGTTAACAGGCCCGCCCCCCCCTACACGCAGACCACGCAGACTGCGGAGGGAGCATCATCTGAAGCGCAAATGTGGCGCACCTTTATGCGCTTATGCCCCCCACCCGCTCGCGACACGAGGGCCTCATCACATAACTTTGCGTGGGGCCACAAGTTGGCCAGGGGCGGCCCTGCGAGACTTGCAGCAAGAGTGATGGTAGCTAAAGCCTTGTTTATAGGTAGAGTACCAGCAGGCACAGGGCTGCTGTTGTTCAGCGTGTTGTAGGATTCCTTATTCTCTGAAATCCCAGACGGCCAACAAATAAAATGTTATGTAAGGAAGCAAGAAGTCAAATCTCATATCCAAAACGTATAAATACACTTTTATTGCTTTATACAATCCCTGTAAAGAAAGGAGTCAAGTGTTTGAAACAGAAAATGTATTATTGGGAAAGGTTGAAAAGTCCTGTATGGATTTTAAAACAGTGTGAGACTTTGAAGAAGAAAGCCTGAGACATGTTAATAGTGAATATTACTTCATTATTTGATTCTTTTTTTCCGAGAGACGTTTGTTATAGCCACCAGCGTGCTGTGCTGAACACATGCTTTAAAAAACAATTCAGATTGTTATGCAATCGCTTCTCTCGAAAAGAAATTGGGATATATAAATATTCTAAAGATTTCTTAAAGGATCGAAATCAGCTTTTCCGGAGGTCCAAAGGTCTTTAAATTATTATCACAAGCTTCAGGGTTTGAATCAGACTACATTAGGATGTTTATGGAATCGCATCAATCAATAATTCATTATTGCATTGCGTAAACAGTGAAGCCTGAGATGCTGGGTGAGGCTTATTAATGGATTTACAAGGACGTGTACATTAGCGCTGGTAGCAGATGGGAAGCTGGTAATAATTAGATAAAGGGCAGATTCTTTTTTTCAGTTTTTTTGTTAGAGCATTCTGCTCTCTTTCAATAATTCAGAAATCACAGCGTGTCTGGTTAAGTCCATCAGGCTGACCGGCCTTATTCATTATTCAGTATGTTGTCTGAATAAGAGAGTTGAATGCATGGCATAGGGGAAATAGCAAAGTCTAAAAAATATGCAAATATCGTCTTCAGCTAAAAAGCTCAGAAATGACATCCAGTTAACGTAATGAAGAGCTCCAGAGTGATGTTTCCTTTGCCTTGTGTCTCCCTCTTCACAGAGCGTAGCCTCCAAGCTGGGTCCTCTGCCCAGGATCCTGCGGGAGGTGAACTCGGCTCTATCCAACCCGTCCTGCGTCCAGATGACCCCCGGACCCTCCTCAGAGCTCTCAGGCTCGCCCCCCCCTGAGGCCGGCTGCAGCATCTCCACCGGCCTGCAGAAGATGGTCATAGACAACGAGCTTTCAGGGTAAGACAGGGAGGTAACACCTCCTCTAGAACACACACACATAAAGTTTGTAATCTGCATGAATGAACACATACATGCAGATTACACTTTTTTATGTTTAACTGAAAGATTCGAGGTTTCAAAGACTATTTGATAGAGTATATGTGCTGTTAAATCGAGCAGCACGTTAAAGGAAGCTAGCTAACGTTCCTGCAGCTGCTAGCATGGCTATCTAGCCATAGCTATGCAAAGCCTTAATATAGAACAATTAAAACATGTATACTATGCATTTCTGCTCCTTCTCTGCATATTTATATATTTAAGTCTTTGAGTGAAATAAATACAAATGACTCTTTGTACAAGCAGAACATATTCCTGAGAGCGCAGACATCAGTCAAAGCCCATGCTTCATCTCTCATTGTTGAGTGAAAATGTATTTGTTTATCCGCACTGTGATTCATATCCACTCCCAAATTGAATGTGTTCTTCATTTGCCAATTTAACACTGTTCCACCGAGTTTTATGAAAATCTAGCTAAAGCTTTTTTACATATTCCTGGAAAAAACCATACCTACTTGGCAGTAGTAAATATCACAGCCTTTTAAGCCAATCAACAAAGTCTTTAAACAGTCCTTATATTAGGAAACAAACAAATAAAAACATTTGGTGCCAACAATATAAACTTGCAACCCTTGTAACAGCTCATCCGTTTGTATAAAGGTCAGTTATCAATAAATCCAAGTGGGTATTAAAAACACGGAGGAGCTTTTGCCTGTGAAGGAGATGCTGTTCTCAAAGCAGTTCTGCTGAGTGTTAATGTTTGTCAGCCGTTGCCGTGACACAGCGTGAGTGTCACCCCTGCTTGTTTACATCAGCCAGATGAAACCTCTTTACTCTCCTGCGGGTGAATACACTGACTGACTGCACCTTATCTCCCTTATCTATGTCCTCTAACTCCCTGGCAGAACAATGGCAGGAGGCAAGGTGACACTTATAAAGATTAACATGAAGGCACAGGGGCCCACAGATGTATGAGTAACAGCCAGCAGACACAACACCAGAGCACCAGCAGAGATCATACTGCACATAACAGGTAGAAGATAATACAGCTGCTGTCATTATGGTAATCATAGGTCCACGATCTATAGAGCTAATTAAGAGATGTCCCTATAAGACCTGGTGTCAGAGCCTCTTTACTTTATCACAGTTACTGTTTGCTCATATATTGACTTGTCTGTGGTGTGGCGATATTCAAATGAGTTCACGATTCTCACATAATTGTTTCTCATTCAACAACCAGCGACACGCAAAGTAGGAGACAGTGCCAACATTGAGAGAGGGAAGACATTGAGCAGAATGAAGAGGTGAAAAGCAGTTATGAAGGGAGGGTAATGGAACGGATGGGAGAAGGACATAGAAAGGAGGAGATGAGCGGGATGTGACTCATTGAGATTATTGGAAGATAAATCACGGCTGTCAAGGTAATCGTCTCTTCTGGCGATAAAGCCTCCATCTGCTGGCTGAAGGGAAGGAAGAGAGGGAAGATGAAGGGACTCCAGGGGCCACACATTCTCAAAAACTAGCCTCAAGTCTATTTTCCACTGCAGCTACTTTCACAATAGCTTAGCATTTTTGCTACATTTTCAAACTACTGTTGCTAGACAACCTTAATTATGACCAGTAGCTTATTAATGCAGAATGCTAATTAATGAACACATTACTGAGTCAGTTCAATGACTTATATATATATATATATAACACATACTGACATACTTAAACACATATTTTCAAGGTGAAAACAATACCACTGTCTTCTGTTTCCAGTGAGATTGAAATATGCAATTACAGTGCATTCACAAACAGGAAATCACCAAATAATTCCTGTTTTTGTGGGTCCGCATTTCAAGGTTCACTTGTGGCTGAACTAAGTTGGCTGAGGTTTTAAAATGCACACCATATTAATTGTATGTTTTCGCTATGTCTCCTTCAGATTAGTAGACTTCACCCGGTTACCCTCCCCCACCCCGGAGAATAAGGACCTGTTCTTTGTGACACGGAGCTCAGGGATCCAGCCATCCCCAGCACGCAGCTCCAGCTACTCCGAGACCAATGAACCCGACCTGGGAATGGCCAACGGCAGCAAGAGCCTGTCCATGGTGGACCTCCAGGACCCCCGCAGTCTGGAGGGGGGGCCAGGTCCCAGCTCCTCGGAGGCCCTGAGTGAAGGTGTAAGCTCTTTGGGGGTGTGGTCCGCCAGAGCCCCACAAGGAAACATCCCGGGGGGTCCCACTCTGAGGAGGTCCGGCCAGACCCCCCCCACCCTGGCAACAGAGAGCACCCCCGGCCGACCCGCCCAGCTCCTAGCCCCCCTCTCCTTCCAGAACCCTGTGTACCAGATGGCGGCGTGCCTACCTGTGTCCCCCCGGGGGATGAACGACTCAGGGTCAGAGTGCCAAAGCTCTGTCAGTTCCCATAGCAACAACGAGGATGGGCCCGCGGGAGGGAAGCACTCTTTCTTGAATCACGGTGGAGGTGGGGGAGGGAGCAGCGGGGACGAGTACACCCGGCGCTCAGGGGAGTTTAACCGCCGACAGCTGTCCCTCACAGAGCAGCAGCACCAGCCCACCGTGCCCAGACAGAACAGCGCCGGCCCCCAGCGGAGGATAGACCAGCCCCCGCCTCAGAGCATCACTCGGGGCCGCACCCCCCCGAACCTCCTCACCAGTGGACCCTACCCCCGGCCCTCCTCTGGAAACTTGATGACCAACTCACCGGACTGGCCTGGCAGCGGAGCGCGGTTACGGCAGCAGTCCTCCTCCTCTAAAGGGGACAGTCCGGAGACCAAGCAGAGGGGGCCACACAAACAGGTACGCACTCAGAGTGTAGCGTACACATAGTCTATCAATTACCCAACCTGTGTTACCTTGTGTGAAGAAATCACTATTCATGTATAAAAAAAACTAAAATGATCGATGAGTTTAAGTAAATTAGGGGAGCAAAAACAGCAAAACTAAACCAAATATCTGTCGTAAAAACACTCTTTCTGGGTTAGGGTTTCTATTTTTTTTATGTATGTGCAATACCAGATTTACATGTACATGCCAACAAAAGAAAATCCCAATTTAGGATCAATTCAATAAATCTGAACTCATAATATTACCTCTTCCTAAACACAAATAATATTGATGATAAACTATACGCTTGTTCAGTTTGATTAAAAAGTCCCGTTGTGGTGAATTGCTTGGGAAGTGTTTGGGAAAAAGTGAGGTTGAGGATGGATAAATAACACTTGGATTTTTCTGCACAATTCTGTGAGTTTTTATTAACATATATTTTACTACAGTTGTTAAACGTGGCCCCCAATAACTTATATTCATCAGGATTTTCTTCTATTTTGTATTATTTATTCACTGTGGATGCATGTGAGAAAAACTAAGCTTCAAGGTCACACAGGGTGACTAACTAATACACAAATCATAATGTTGTGGTGGAAGTATTCTTCTGAATTCCAGTACAATATTTAAAGATCATTATTCAAGACAGCCAACTAGAGCTGCCTCAGGGGCTATGACACCGGAGTACTTTTCCCAGAAATAGTTCCGATAGTTCCTGGGATGTTGCGTTCACACCAAAAAGATCTTTTTTTTCGGGAACCTTTTCACCCCTTTTTAGGGACTTTCCTGGGGAGAAAAATGTTCCAATTTCTGATTGTCTGGGCGAATTGCAAACCACGCCCCGTAAAACTCTGAAACGTTTTTGTGAAGCCGCCATTTTATTTGCTATCATTAGCATTATTAGCATTAGTCCAGCACACCAACGGAGAGAGACTAACTTATGGCAACACAAAATAAAACATGGGATCGGTGGAGTGATGAGGAGGTGTCGGCGCTTCTGGCGATTTACCCGGGGCTTCGGGTGGCGATTTACTGCCACCCAAAGTCCCGGACTCTGGGGGGCTCCGGGACTTCGGGTGGCAGTATACGACGTGAAGTTGTTTGCGGCCTGCCAGTAAACACAAAGAAGAAGAAGTGACGTCATCTCTGGTGTCCTCACAGTGGGGGGGGGGGTTACATTGTTTAATGCATTCACCCGAAAGTCTATGTTCTATATTGTCAGGTCAGGACTATCAGCTGTAATTAAAACACTGCTCAATAGTTGCCCTTGGATAATGGCTCAAGGGAAGGGCATACAGTATTAACCATAATGCTTTGCTCTCCTCTCTGTGGGATACAGTATTGACTTATTTACTGATCGCACCAAATCCTAATTAAATGTGCATGTGAGGGGAAGTCATTTATTATGTATTGGTCAAAGCAGCAAAGGACCTTAAAGCCACTATGTGAGGATTTTTATGTGGTTTTTAATTTTTTTTTTGGATTGTAATGCTGGTTGCTCCATCGCTTTGGTCCAGAATGACATTTCTCCACAGCTTTGGGATGGATCGCCATATAATTGTACACGTTAATGATCCCCAAAGGATGGATCCAAACAGCTTTGTGATCAAGTGACCTTTTGCACCACTAAATCTTAAATTGTCTAGTAAAATATCTTGACATAGATTTTTTTTTACATTTTCTAAAGACCTTCATGGCTCCTAGATCAAAAATCAGAATCAGAAACAGGTTTATTGCCAGGTACAGTAGGTTCGCACATACTAGGAATTTGACTAGATGTCATGGTGCATGATTTTGGTGACCCTCTGACTTTTCCTTCTGTTCAACGATTGTGGTTTTTAGAGAAATATCTCTCACTGACTTATTGTACATACACTTTTATTTCCCTCAGGATGATCTGTAATTACTTTGGTGGTCTAACGATAGCATTGGGTTCATTTTTTTAATATGTATTTATCATCATTTTTTTAATATAACTATTTTTGATCCTACCACAGTAGAAATTCAGAAATATTTGAGTTCTGCATACTGGCTTTAAGTTGACTTTCCCACCCATTGAACGTACATGTGTTACATCTAAAAGATTCAAAGTTAAGTATGTGTTTAGAAAACAGTAACATTTTGATTCCAAATGAATTTAAATTCATATCTTGACTTTTCCCTACAGGTCTCGATTCAATAATTAGTCAGAATGAGTGTAATTGTAAAAACAATTATAATTAGTTTTAATCTGTAGGAGTATAAGTTTTATTTAACATTTCCAAAAAAAAAAGACTAGCCAATGAGGAAACGGCACCCATATTTTATTTTTTTATTACATATTGTCCGTTTGCAAATATTCGATTTCCAGCCTTTTAAAAAGCCCTCAATGCAAATGAGTGGGCTGAACTAAAAACATCCTACTTCTGCTCTCATGTTCTGCAACAGCCCACAGCTTTTCTTCTCATCTGTATATCAGCCAACTGGCAGATGGAAACACACACACACACACACACACACACACACACACACACACACACACACACACACACACACACACACACACACACACACACCTTAACTGCTAGTATCTGCCTCCAGGCTGATTTCAATTTCTCTAATTTAATCTTACAGTGTTTACCTTCTTTGCTGCTAGTACGATACTGTAGGCGTACACACTCACACTCACAGATCAGCGCTTGGAGGTGTGTGCTCCGGTGTGTGTGTGTGAGCTTGGAGACAGCGGTGTGTATCCATTCCACCTGCTGCTTTCAGTCCAGATGATTTGGTGCATTTCAAGCTTATTTCTGTTGTTTCTGTGCTGTTATTGCAACCTTCCCTTCCCCTCCCCTCCCCTCCCTGTCACTTGCACTCAGCTCATGTGTGTGTGTATGTGTGTGTGTGTGTCTGTGTGTGTTGTATTGTGTTCACTAGGCCCCCTCCCCAGTGATCCCCAGTGCGCTGGACCGCACAGCAGCCTGGCTTTTGAATATGAATGTGCAGTTTTTAGACCATGAGGGGATGGAGCCCGAGTCACTGAGAAACAGAGAGGATCTGACTCAGGTGGAGAAGGTAACCTACCTCCTCATCCGACCTTTGACCTTTTACCAACCCCTCCTTTCACAACCCACCTCAACCTTCCGCCCTGACGCTCCCACTCAACTCTCCTTCCTTCACCCCTCATTAGCTCCTGCATACACCTCCCTCCCTTTAAACAGCCCTTCCACACTTTAATTGTCTGCAGGATTTATCTCCACTCCTTTTCCTCTAAGCCCGAGGTCCTTCAGACGCACCCAAATTCACACTTATAGTCATGATATGCACATTTATTACATAAAATGGAGGTAAATAGCTTATATTGTGCGTCAGGCAGGCTCTGCATGAGCACACATAATACCTTAATCTACCATTTTTGAGAAAATGGTCTTTCTTAGTGCTGTACATGCTGTTTTTCTGTGATGCTTTTTTCAATACCTGTGCTTTTCACACAGCCGGCAGTGAGCCTCATTGTGTCAAGTGCAGGAAAGTCATAGCAACAGCAATAACGATAGAAAGTCACTTTTTCATTTACAAATCAAAGTATCAGTTACTTTGAATCGGGATTCAAATTCACTGGAATTGTACCATATGTTATTTACGTGACAAATAAGTGGTATGCTGATGGTCTGTAACAAGAAAGGATTTGTTATTTTCAGCCCTAGACTCAAAAGATCAATCAGGTTTAGGTTATTTTATTTGTAGATTTGTATTTCATTTACAAGACAAAGGATCCATTATAACAGACATGACTTTAAAAGCCCACTTGTACAAACATGAAACAATCAAGTCAATAAATGGGCGGTGCTTCCAGAGCAGCCGCGTGACACCGCTACAACTTGATAATCCATAATTAAAATATTTGCAGCTGTTGACCAAGAAATAAACTAACCATTGTGTTTGCACGGCTAAATATACCCTACTTATATTGTCAAAATCCACGAATAACTCCTCGAAATACTGTGTGCAGTGAGGGGGTGCTGGATGTTGTAGTTTTAACCTTCTTCCTTCATTAAAAAAGGTCCCTCCGCCCGCCTTTGAATAACTCACAATTTTCCCCCGTCTCTCTTACCATCTTTGGAATGAAGCCGTGTGTGTGTGTGTGTGTGTGTGTGTGNCTCGGGAGCTGCCCCCCCGCCGGGGCACTGGAAGGGTCTGACGGACCTCGCGCGGGTTCAGCGGGAGTCTCGGAGGAGGGAGCGGAGGACCGAGGCGCAGGGGAGCTGGAGGCCTCGAGGCAGCGAGGCGGGCTGCTTCCATCAAAAATGAAGAAATCCTGAAGGGCAAGGGGAACCAGCTGGAAGAGCTACGAGCGCTCTCTGGTTGAGGGATCCTCAAAGTATCATTTAGGTTTTTTTGCCTCTTACGTCTCTGCCGTAGGCATACATGGTCGCTCATGTCATTTTCAAACTTTTAGATTGTCAGCGTTTGTTGTGTTGCCAAACTTGTCGATTATAGTTTCGCAAAATCTTCCATTTTGGTCATATTTCACAGTTATGTTTGCCGCTGATCATGAGGCAAATACGCGACACTGCTTAAATCGATGTGTGGAAAAAGTCTGGTTTGGATTTTTGATGTCAACTTTTTAAACGTCAGAGTTGGGGTGTTTTGAAAACAAACTGATCTGTTGGAAAGTCAGGACGAAAAAATTTTTTGACGATAAATCCTACAAACCTGTGGCATAGGTTTTCGCCAAGTGGGCTTGTACTCTGACTAGGAGATACCAGGTCTTGACGCTACAATGTGTGTTTCGAGTCACTGTGTTAAACTCTTCGGATTTTAAAAGGCGCTCAACCGGACTTTTCGTTGGTTCCGATGTTCTGGGATTTTGCTTCACAACAAAGGACTTGTTCATGAGAACTGTTCCCCCCCTGTTCAGTCCCTCGCTAGAGAGGTGGTACTTTCCTGGGGAGAAAAATGTTCCAATTTCTGATTGGCTGGGCGAATTGCAAACCACGCCCCGTAAAACTCTGAAAGGTTTTGTGAAGCCGCCATTGTATTAGCATTATTAGCATTATTAGCATTAGCCCAGCGCACCAACGCAGAGAGACTAACTTATGGCAACAAAAAAGAAAACATGGGAGCGGTGGAGATGAGGAGGTGTCGGCGTTCTGGCGATTTGCTCGGGAGTCCCAGCAGCTTCTACTGGGGGAACTAAGTGCTGGGGACTGAGTGCTGGGAACTAAGTACGGCAAAGTACTTGGTGTGAAAGCGGCTAAGGACTCACCTGCTTCTCTGATTCTCTCCTGACCTTCTTGTCTCTTTCTTCTTCTTCCAGCCTCTCTGTGTGAGAGCTCCACAGACTGAAGGCTGAACCAAAACACTTCAGAAGTCCACAAGGAGTGACTTTAACAAAGCCACCTGAAAATACATTTGCACTCAATCAACTGTATTTGCAGATAAGAAACCGTTTGTATTTGAATAAAAAAAAGAAACTAACCCTCTAAAACTTTGTGATTTTATTCCATGAACTTCCCACTTTTCCCATCACCTTTTATTTGACTAGCAGAAGTACTTCTTTGCAACTTTTTCTCCATATTTTTTAAGCTGTTCTATGCATCAAAAGTCATTCATTGTGATGCAGCTATCTGTAAAACCTTCAGTAATTCAGTATTCAGGCTTTCAGTATTCAGGGTTTCATTTCTACACTGAGCTTCAGTTGGTTTTGCAAAAAATTAAAATCAATGTTTATATGGCGTAATTTAAATTAAATACACTGTTTTAATTAGGGCTGTTTAATTCTGAAAAGTCAGTAAAATATCGTCTCCTCCGGTTAGCATTAACATTCGGCTAATATTACGTTTTTTAAGAAAAAGTGAATTTAAGGAGAAATGACACGTGACGTTGCACACTAAACACACTGTCTTTAACCCTCACTTATTGACACTGCAATACTTTTATTAGGGAATGTTTAAATAACCACAGACATTAGAATATTGTAAATGTAATCAGAAAACGCCAGGATGTTTCTTGGACCCGCCCCCATCTAGACCGGCCAATGGGAGAAGACTACAGTTGATAACAGGGGAATCAAGCCGAGAATCGATCTGTCTTCCGCCCAGCACCCCACGCCAACGGGTATCAGCTGACCTGAGGGGGAGGAGCCACGCCACTCACATATTTTCATTTGAATATCATCGCATTATTTGTTTAATTAAACGCTGTTAACTTGTATAAGCTTCCTTGGACTCGTTTCAGCTAATCCTGCTCTCAGGTTTAAATCACCGTTAACAGTTTCAAGATATTTCCTCCAAAACACAAGAATCTACCAACTCTTCCACATTGGGAAAACACCAAATGATATGCAGTGTTTGCAGTACATGTACTCAAATGAAGAGGTAAGTAAGTATGTAGGCTACCGTCATTATAGCCTTTCTGGACAACAGTTAAAACATGGCTTGGCTGATTTGGACCGTTTTGTGGTGCTCTTGGGGGATATTGAGGAAACTGAATCAATTTCTGACATTTTCAGGATCAACAATGGCAGTTTTAACCAGAAAATGCCAATATCTGTACTCTCTGGGCTGATTTTGATCTGGGTCGATTTGGAAGCTTTAGGGGACCCTGGATCATTTGGATTGGACCGATTGTTTATTTATTTGAAAAAGAAATGTCCACGGTAGAGATAATAATGTTCATCTTGTGCTCTCTATATCATGGTATGTGAAAATCAGCCGACAGAGAGTACATTATGTCCACTTTCTGCTTAAAACTGCTATTCTGTATACTGGAAAGGTCAGAAATGGATTCAGCATCCTCATCAGCAGGGGCGGATCTACCGGGGTGGCTGGATGCCTGTTTGTAAATCTCGTTTAAAAACCCACTTCTTTTCCCTGGCATTTACGGACCAGGTGACACTTGTGCTTTTACATTTGGGTTTTTATCTTCCTAGTGTTTTGTATTGTTTGTACGTCATGTAGGAGAGTTTCTCCGTCTGTGGCTCCTGATCTGGTTTCAGTGTCTCGTGTTTTACATTTGTTTCATGTCCTGTCTGTTCTTTATGTATTTATTCTATGTTTTTATACAGTTGTTGATGTACGGCACTTTGTTCAACTCTGTTGTTTTTTAAATGTGCTATAGAAATAAAGTGGATTGGATTGGATAATGATCAACGACAATTATCGGGAAATAGAAAATAAAACTGATGATATAACAAAAATACTTTATTAATATCAGTTTGACGACCAATTGACAAACATGAGGATGTTAAAAAGTGGTAAAGTGTTGAAAATAAAACTAATAAAAGTCATAATAAACAACATTTAAGTGAAAATACAGTGAATTCAAAATTATGATTAAAAGAATTATTAAATCTAAATAATAGAAATAAAGGAAGTAAAGTAAAAATAACGATAAAATGATGACCAATTATCACATTTAAAACAATGATATAGCACCTGTTAGAGCTCCTCTGATACACTTCAAAGGGTTTGACAAGCAATTGATACAAATGTGAAAATAAAATAGATTAAAACAATAAAAAAAGTCATTCAAAAATCAAATGAAATGGAAAATAAAGATGATAGAGTTATAAAGTATAATAACCAGACCGCAATGATGTATTTTATTTAAAATCAGATTACGTGCAGACCCTCACAGATCCTCTGTCAGAAAGCAACACGGCCAAAACACTTCACTTAGTCTCTTTGGATCAGGGGTTGCCAACACGGTGCCCGCAGGCACTTAGTCTCTTTGGATCACTTGCTGTCTCCTCTGGGTTCTGGTTCTGGTTCGGGGGTGTAGAACTGGAACGTGACGCAAACAAGGACCCCGGTGAGGGCGGTGCTTAGAGGGATCTTTAGGGTGGGGGCTGCTGTGGACAAAGGGTGAGGAAACTCTGGATGGGGGGAGGGGGAGGCGTCCACATGTGGAAGGACGTTCAGGAGGTCAGCAGCGCTCTGAGAAACGTCCACAAACAGAGCTATGTTTGCTGGGTCTTCAGGGAGGAGAGGGAGGGGGTCTGTGGAGGTCTGAGGGTCCTCTGAGAGGAGAGAGGGGAAGGAGATGAGGAAGGGAGTTGAGGAAAGAGTGAGGTTCCTGCATCCACCGTTTAGGATGGGGGTGTCTCTGTGATGGGGTCCTGAGGGGGACACAGCTGGGGGTTCTCCTCGGAGGAACTCACCTTCGATTCTCTAATGGAATTCTTGAGGTTCTTCTTCTTCCATGAGACACATTGTTTGGAGGGTAAAAAGAAAAGATTAAAAGAGATTCAACCACAATCTTTGGTGTTGGTGTCAGTTAAAGAGGACGTGTATAGTTTCAGGTTCCATATTTAGTGTGAATGCACAGTATAAGGAGTTTTTTCTAAAAGAGCCCCCCCACACACCACACACACACACAACCACACATACTTACTCACTACTCACACACTACTACTCACACACTATCTCGCACTCAACATGCACAAACCATACTTTGCCTATTTTGACATCTCTGATCGGGAGATTCTAAATGTAAATGGGGGTCAGCTTTGCTAGTTTATCGCGGATCTGTTAGATGCCTATACCAATTTATACATGTATGGAAGAATCCAAGTTATTTAATTATATACTTCTCCCTTTCAGATTTTGTAAATATTTTCTGTTTTACCATACTATTATTATTACAACTATAAAGCTTTCTTATTTCACATCATGAAGATGTGATTTGTGTTTAAGAATTAACAGTATGGCTCTGATGTATGGGTCTCAGTCGTCTGATGTCGCGGCTCCTCCTCCTGATTTTATGAATCATGTTTATTTAAAGTACATTTCATTGATAGTTTCTGATGAGCACCTTCCTCTTCTTGTCTCTCAGGACACTTCAGCCAGCTGAATTCAACTATCTCTTATTTCACTGGTTCCTCCTCCTTCAGATCCACACTGAGCGAGGAGTGTGGTGAATAATCCAACACTTGTGTTTTTTTTTATTGTGTATTACTAAGTACACGAGCTGATTAGCTCATCATTCACTGCACATTCTTAAATTCAGCTTTTCATTGATAACCTGTCATCACTCGTATTCAGCTCTCAGGAATTGTGAAACTCACATTCACTCAAGCTTTCCTCACTTGAGAGGTGAAATGGCGCAGAAAGGCAGTTTCAGCTGGACGGGAAATGTAATTATCTTGTTTCCCATCTGTCTGAGATTACTACTTGAAGGATCCTTTTAGTTGACGGTATCTATCTGTGGACTATCTAGTACTGCATGAAGTGTAATTATTAAAGGCTTCTGGATGGAGAGGATGATCGAAATTTGTATTTCCACCTAAGCTTGCCTTCTCTAGTGCAGCAGAGCTTTTCTAACACCGGCCTTGTCCTGATTCCTTATACATCAATGTTATACAGCTTTAGTGAGAGGAGCTGTAATAGTAAGACTGGATCTCCCCTATTTCATTCTTGCTACCTGTTCTGATTCATCTGTCTATATGTCTGTGAGTTTCTGTTTTTGTTTTACTTTTTTTATATCAAGTATTCGTTACATCTTCTCGTTCTCTATTGTCTCCTCAGTCTCTTCCAGTTTATTTGTAGTAGGAGTGATACTCTGGATCACAGTCAGTAGAGTTATTCATGTCACTTCTTACATCTTGGTTTCTGAAACCATAGATCTCTCTTCTCCACAGTATATTATTTTGTTAATATAGGTATTATTTGGAATGGTACTGTTACTCCTTTTTATATATGCGCTTTATCCTTTAGTCTTTAAGACACCACTTCATATTTTAGCGTTCTTCTACCTTATTATTTATTTTACTATGCATTTCTACTCCATTCACACCCATTTCAAACTATGTGAGTAGTGTACTCTTTACTCTTGTTGACCTTTTTTTATAACTATTTCATCTTCACACCATTTCACACACTCGTTGGCTCTATGCCATCGGATGCATACATACAGGTTGTTATAGTTTATTCTATTTTTCTCTTTATAGTTTATTACAATCGGTATCAAGTTGATTATCGCTATGGGCTTGGTTTTATTTTCTTTTATTTTTTTTAATTTTTTATATTATAATTAAAGATCGAACACCACAACCTTCTTTGGTCTGAAAGCTGATCCACACTCCCTCAGCCACACTCACAGATGTGTCACCACCACATTTTTCTTCACTCACGCATTACATGCTTGGTATACTTATCATGATATATTTATAGAGACTATCTTCAATTGAGTTTTGATAGATAACTCAAAATGTTCCTGAAATCATTTGGTAGTTGTATATATATCTATTTACCTTCTTAAATACTCATTCCTGTGTTTTAATGTCATAAGCTGTATTTGTTACAACATAATTCTTATTTGTTATTTTGTTCTTTCATTTACTCTATGCATGTAGATTTTAAGCTGTCAATCCATTACTTTAATTTGTGATGTGCTTTAATCATCGTTTCCCATTATTGAGATTTTCTGTATTTCTGTATGCAATGTTGATACTATCATATCTTCGGACTCCTTTTCTCATGTGTCTTTGTTTGATGCCATGGAGGTCTTTGTCATTTCTTAATTCTGTCTCATTATGAGTTGATACCTTGTTTTTTCCTCTTGATAATTCCTTTGATATAGTTATACGTATGCTTCTTTAAATATATGGTGTTGTAGTTATATATTATTTTCTTATATGAATTTACGTGTGTTCTTTATACATCTTGTAAATGCTACGAGTCTTCATGATGTAGATATAGCTTAGCAAGAAGACTTTTATTTTATTGTTATCATCACTTTTTTATTCTGTCATTTCCTTTCTAATATTATAACTATATAATATGATGTACATATATATATTAATACATGTTATCTTTTCATTGACATTATTATGTTATTTGTTTGCTGCTCTCAAATTTATATTCTATATCTTATATCGATTAGTATCTCATCCAGTTTTATGTGTTATAACTCTTAATATTTCATTAATACATGTTTTACTTAAATGTTATAAATTTTACTTACATTGTAATTATGAATATAACATTTATATCAATACCATTATAATTTCATTTATTTATTCTACCTACAAATAGCATTAGATCAGTCTTTGCTTGGAGATAATATTATATATGATTTATTATATAATTTATTTACAGTTATTGTCTTTTTTGCACTGACTAATATTTAGAATTTGTAGTTTTGTTAGTTAGTGTGTTGTGTTTGTTTATCATAACTGAAACAGTTTATATGTTACTCTGATGTTATATAGTAATATATTATATCACTTAATTACTTATTTATCATATAATGATAAATAATTAATAAAGTGTATTATATATATATGGTTATGTATTCTGTTGATTAATTGCTAGGTTATGAACACATTCATTTTGTGAAGATAAATTGAATTATCTGATCATAAGTGAACAATGGAATCTTAGATGGTATGTAAGTGATTACGAATATTTATAATCTATGTTTGGAATAATTTTTAAATAAATGGTTTGATCTTTCAAATAACTATGAATAACAAGGATGTTTATCTTCTCTTAGTATTTTTATGTTCCATAGGTACGTCCGATATCGAAGCTGAATGTAGAACAAATTGTGGATAGTTGATACCGGGACTAATGGAGCTCGTAGCGCTTAATTTG
>NW_011359125.1:1474897-1475161 GCF_000735185.1 Notothenia coriiceps | reverse complement strand
CACGGCAAGACGTGAACAAGTGACGATTTACCATGCTGGGAGACGTGAAGATGTCACGATTTCGTCCCTTCAAACGTGACGATTACACGGTATTGTTAACCCACGTTAACCAGTGGAGAAATACCCGGAAATGCCAAGCAAATGCTACCCCGAAGGTCGGTTGTTATTTTCAATATTAACATAATAATGACTTATTTTTTAATAGTCACACTCGACTACGCCGATTTTCTTGTTGCCCCAGCTGGTCGACACCTCTTTTAGCAG
>NW_011359125.1:1468690-1474852 GCF_000735185.1 Notothenia coriiceps | reverse complement strand
TGTGATGTTGTAGTGTTTAACCTTCTTCCTTCATTGAAGAGGAAAGGGTCCCTCCGCCCGCCTTTTGACATACCTCACAGTTTTCCCCGTCTTCTCTTACCTCTTGGAATGAAGCGTGTGTGTGTGTGTGGTGAGTGGTGTGTGTGGCTGGTGTGTTTTGTGGTGTGGTTGTGTCACAATTTTCCCCCGTCTCTCTTACCATCTTTGGAATGAAGCCGTGTGTGTGTGTGTGTGTGTGTGTGTGTGTGTGTGTGTGTGTGTGTGTGTGTGTGTGTGTGCACATGCAGTACACAGCGCAGACATGTTGGAGCTTGTGTGTGCTTGCATGGATGTGAGGGATGGAGACAGAAAAAGCATTTTTTGCTGTTCCTACCCTCAGCTTCGCTTCCATGCTTTGATTGGCTGCCACACGCTCCCCCACTTCTTCTTTTTCCATCTATAATGAATGCAAGCCTGTCATCCTAACATAGCTCATACTTTATGGAAGGCAGCAGCCGCGGCAGGGAGAGCAACCAAAGAAGGAAATAACTTAAGACTTAACAAAGAAGCCGCCGCCACCTTAAAATAGCAGAGCCGCAACAAGAGGAGGGCTGCAGCTAACGGTCCACACACTCCTCACACACAGATCTACAGGAGCCATTTTCAGCCTTCACACACATTTACATGATCTGTATCTGCTCAGAGATCTGTAACAAATTACAGCATGCATGTGTCTTGATAGGAGGAGTAGACTTCAAAAAGGAAATTCCAATACATCATGTTCTCATTTCAACACAAGCTAGTTCAATAATAAGACACTTTGTGAAGTTCAAATATCAAAATAAATGGATAAAATTAATTTCCCGGTTGAGTACCACTGAGTGTTTCATTGCATAACAAATGAGGCACTACCATTTTAGATCTTTTGTGCGGTGTATTTTTATTTTGATTTCTGATTTAGCAGGAAGTCAAGGGTTGACTGTTTTTGATAACTATATATAATTCCAATTGAATTGACATAAAGACATACAACAGTGAGTTGTCCTATGGATTATGTTTACATCAGTTTATCTTTATTGCTTTTTTAACCGATGTGTAAAGCCTCTGTTTTTTAGTCCTCTTTTGTTATATAGTCAGATGTACTTTTCTAATCTGTAGTTGGTCAAATGTCAAAGGCATAAGTCAAGATAAGAAACAATTAGAAACACTCAAATGAACAGTGCTTGTTTATAATAAACACATCAGTTACAGCCGTAAAATAATAAGTTAGTAACAGCTTTTATTGCACACAAAAAGACATGCAGCCCTTTGCTAAGCTACCATTTAAAAGGCCGAAAAAGAAATACAGCAGAAGGGGAGTACAGTTCATTCATTCTTCTTTAATAGTTTGATTTGCTCTGAGTTTATCCTACAGTGTATTCCAAATATAGAGGAGGCAGTAAGAGGGGAGAGCCAAGGGCACGGGCAGTTCACTTGAAATGCTTTCAGCATCGTATTAGGTACTTTGATATATTTTGTATTGATAGCTAACTGTACACTTGATTTCTGCACAATGCACCGTGGAGAGCGATTCATGGTGTCTTTGTCTCTTCCATGTGGGCGCTGAAAATGTTAAAAGGTTGTATTTTTTAAGTCTTGTTTTTACATTATCTACAGTAAGTCTTATTCTAAAACATGCACACGTGGTAGGGAGACATTGGGGTACAGAGTGGATGTTTGGTGAGTTTGTCAGCGGCAGGTCCAGACGCAGTAAATGTCATGTATTCCCTGGAGATCTCACGGCAGGAGCAGGAGATGTTAGAGATACAGAGAGGAGTGGACAAAAGGCCATGAGATCCATCTATTTGACGTCACCGTTCCTCCCGGGAAGAGCGGCATGATGGGAAAAATGTCCCAGTAGTGGGCAGGAGATTGACGGGGAAAAAGAAGTCGAATGTGGCAGTTAGTCTTTGACCTGCTTAGTTCTTCTTCGTTAATGAGCTGTTAACATACAAAACACAGATCAACTGCTCATTTGAAATAAGCCTTATTTCATTGGCAAGAAGGCCCCAATAACTCCTTATAAGATGTTTCACTTTATTATCTGGGAAGAAGATTGTATAACTGTAAATAATAGCATTATAAGACTGTTAGGCTTTATCATAAACTAATAGTTTATAGATGACTATGTCTTGAATGTATCTTTATAAGTTTGTTATAGTTGATTCTAGCCTATAACATTACAAACACATTTGAGTTTAACTTACTAAGTATATCATTTTAAAAGCTGTTCTGACATTTTGTGTTGCTTAATTCAAAGCTGTAAACATAATATTAAGTTGAGTTTTGTTCTGCAGGTACCAGGTCTAGAACAAAACAGTGTGTTAATAGGTTAGAACACCCTTTAAAATGCACTTTAACAATACACTTTCAAAGAACACTTTTTGAAAGATTTAAGCTATGACATGCAATAAAGTTCCCAAGCTAAATGCTAGTAAAGATTACATAGGTTTCTTCACATTAAATATTGTTGAAAAGCATCTTACGAGGACCTTATCATTAGACGCCCTGCAAAAAACATCACTTCATTTTTTAGGCTGTATTTCTTTGGTTTAAAAATATTTAGTATCAGGATTATCAGAGAAGACTTTTGACAGGGGCAGGGAGCTTTAATTATAATAACACATGATATTTCTACAACTCACAGACGCTTTACAGAATGAGGGAGGGTAGACAAACAAGGACAGGCAAACAAATGAATATAGTCAAATACAATCAACAGAAAAGGCAGTCAAGAGAAAGTTCATTGAGAGGGGGGGGGGGGCTATTGAAAATATGTGTTTTGAGGCGGGACTGAAAGACTGTGAGGGACTCAGAGTCACGAAGATCTTGGGGCAGGGGATTCCAGAGCCTAGGAGCTGCCACTGGGAAGGCTATGGCCGTTTCTCGATGTCGAGTAAAGCTGCTCCAGAGCCACTATTTCAAGCATACTACGTCATCGAGGAGGCGCCGAATCACTGTTTAAATACCCAGCATACTTGTGCTACCAAGCAAGCCTCCTCGACATGGACAAATGGCCTCTGTCCCAAAAGCTGCAGAGTGTGGATGTGGGAATGGATAGCAGTCCGGCTGGGTGGATCTGAGGGACCGTGGGGGTTGATAGGGGGTGAGAAGGTGTGTGAGATAAGGGGGGGGGCAGATGGTGGAGTGCTTTGTAGGTGAGGACCAGAATGTTGTGTAGTTGTGCGATGAGAGACAGGAGATTAATGTAGAAGTATAGTATATATTTTCTTTAAACAACTGACCAAGATATTGATATTGTAATTAAGGTAGAACAAACAGTGCTACATATATACTGACAGTATAACAATCTGTTTCACCCCTCTTAGTCATGCTAGCAGCGTGACTTCAAGCAAGTGTGTGATTAGCAGTCAGCTGACCTGAATGCCATGACATCAGTTTAATTCATGGAGGGTTTAGTCCTAATGACAACCTCTATTGGTCAATATCATTATAAGATGTTTTAACTGCTGGAGGGAAATCCATGAGCATAGAAAGTTGTCCATGTCCCTTTGAGGAAGAATTGGAAATGAACATTGGCTAAATTTCAATTATCATCAGGTCAAGATGTTCATATGCAATAATTGGTTTACTGACACAATTTCTCTGCCTCGTTCCATTGTATGAATCATTTATAGTTTAACCTGTAAACATTAAGCATCTTGCTAAAGTGTCATTGTGAGCAAGTTGTTGTTTAGCCTTTAGCTCACTTAGCTAGCAGTGGCTGTAGGCTTTGTCTGGCTTCACTCTCGCTGGTCTCAGTGTTCACGCCGACTGATCACAGTGCCCCACTCCACTGCTGTACGGAATGTTTCTCTATCCTGAAGAGATTGGATTTCTCACTAAGTCCGCACACTACACCACGACATTCTCCACACATCACCCGAAGAAAGCTGCTTCAAAAGCCTCTGAGGTCCAGCGAGTGCAGAGAATGATTGTCAGAGGCTTATTCACAGACTAGATCCTAACTTCACTACTTCCAGCCTCCTTGTCCCTTCCTCTGCTTGTTCTCTTTCATCCTAAACTGCGTCTGTCTTTTCTTCTCACTCTATTTGAAGCTCAGTTTGACTTCTCAATAAGGGTTATTTCAGAGGTTCTCACTGGATGTACTCTCTGCCATAAAAGCATGCTATATGGATTAAAGTGAATGATTGAAAAGAAAAAAAGGATAATTGATTTCCAACACGTTTTTTAGGCAGAGCTATCCAGGCAATAGTGTTAAGAGTGCAATAATGAAAAATGGCTTGTAACATGAACGTTTGGTTCCCTTCTCTGTCTAAATGACACTCTCTCAGGACAACAGGATATCATCTCAGCCCCATTGAGAGATGTCTTTTGCTTTCTTGTGTAGCTATGTTAATGAAGGCGTCCACAGCTGATAAGGGTTGATGAGGATGAGGGATGATGGGTGAATAGCAGAACATGATGATGGTCCTCTCTCTGTCGCGAGTACCAGCAGGAGATCCTGGTGCTGCAGGAGAGCTGAGGGCCTTGCAGGGGCGGGGTGTGTGGGCAGAGCGTGAGGAGTACGCGCGAGGCCGCGTCTGATAGGGCCAGGACGATAGCCCAGAAGGTCCTGATGGGGTACCAGGGCCCGACTGGAGGAGTCGAGGAGCTCCTGCGCAGACAGCAGGCGACAAGGGACCTGCAGATGAAGGGCATCATCAGCAGGTAGGGAGGGAGAGGAGGAAGGATGCTGGGTGGGAGTCAGGGCTGCTGAAAAAAAGCATTTAATGGCGAGGGGGTCATGTGTATTTCTTATTCTCCGTCAAGGAGAGCCAATACGTTTTAAGAGGACTGCCTCGTAAAGCTTTTATACAATGTTCATATTTAGTGTGGCTTTAGGGAATGTTTGAAAAGCAGCCAGCCGGTGTCACCACGCCTCGGTCTGTGCAAAATGCCACAAATCAAAAGGGAAATGTATTTGGAATTTTTAACAATTATTTGTACTTGACTTTGATTCAGAGGAAAACTGCGTCAACAATATTCACAAAACCATTTGACACATTTTTTGAAACGATAAAAGTCTGATTCTTTTGTTTGAGGTTTTTTTAACAATCAAATATTTTTGTTATATTTAGTCTGTAGAATATTGTTGTATGTAGACAACGCTTCCCTGGGAACCAGTTTTTTATGCAATATTTCTATCATATTTTGCCAAATATTGGATATTCCACTACATTCAATTAAAGAAAAGTGAATTGTGCAGCCAGAGTGCCAAAAGGGCAGCTTTCTGTTCCTCTTTTACTATATATATGTTTGTGTGTGGCGGGCGCCGCGGGTTTCGCGCGGCGGTTGGGCGGCGGTGTGTGTGTGGTGCTTGTGTGTGTGTGTGTGTGTGTGTGTGTGTGTGTGTGTTGTGTGTGTGTGTGTGTTGTGGTGGTGTGTGTGTGGGTGTGTGTGTGTGTGTGTGTGTGTTGGTGTGTGTGTGTGTGGTGGTGTGTGCATGTTGTGTGTTGTGTGTGTGTGTTGTGTCCTGTCTGGCGAGTGCTGATGTCTGGTGGAAGAGGCGAAGAAGGGATCACTCAGCATTGCAGGCCGTCGGGTGACTGCTAACCGAAGATCATCGGACGCACAGGTCAGGTCACTCCGCAGCGTTCCATGTGGTTCTGCAGGTCAGCTCACTCTGCAGGGTTCCATGTGGGTTCTAGGGCCAGCTCTCAGCTCACTCTGCAGGTTCCCATGTGGTTCTAGCAGTCAGCTCACTCTGGCAGGTTCCATGTAGGTTCTAGCGGGTCAGCTCACTCTGCAGTTCCATGTAGGGGGTACTGCTGGGTCAGCTCACTTCTGCAGGTTTCCATGTGGTTCTAGCAGGTCATGCTCACTCTGCAGGTTCCATGTGGTTCTGCAGGGTCAGCTCACTCTGCAGGTTCCATTGGTCTAGGCGGGTCAGCTCACTCTGCAGGTTCCAGTGTGGCTTCTAGCGGGTCAGCTTCAGACTCTGAAGTCCATGTGGTGTCTAGCGGGGGTCATCCCGAGCGTCTGCAGGTTCCATGTGGTTCTAGCAGGGTCAGACTCACTCTGCAGGTTCCATGTGGTTCTAGCAGGTGCAGCCTCACTTGGCAGTTCCATCGTGTGTCTAGCGGGGTCAGCTCCCTGCTGGCAGGTTCCATGTGGGTGTCGTAGCGGTCAGCTCATCTGCAG
>NW_011359125.1:1458747-1468645 GCF_000735185.1 Notothenia coriiceps | reverse complement strand
AAACCAGACCTCCAAAATTTCACGATATATTTATTTCAACCTAACCTAATTAGATGAAATAAACCCCCCGGGGGAAGACCAGGTTCGTGAACCCGGACAGCCATTTGCCGCGGGGACATATGTGTGTATGTAAGTTATGTATGTACCGAACTTGATCACCCTCTTTACCGTGACAAACAGACATCGGTTACGGAACTTGGAGCCGTTTTTACCGTAATTTCGTAATCTTTCAGTTCCATTTGAACGCCAATTGAACGCCAGACGTTACGCACAGTGCGAACGCGTGTGTTCGTTTTATATGTCACCCCGTTTTTTCATAAATCAGTCGGTGGTTAACACGTTCAAGAGGGTGAAATTTTTCTTACTCCGGACATTGAAAGTAGGATCCATATGGAGTTGATACTCTTTTTTTTTTTAGGGCTTTTAGAGTAACTAAAAATTTCTTAATAAAAACGTTTAATAAGTAACCATGAAACACGAGGGACGCAGTAAGAACTCATGCAGGTGCATACAAACACGCCCTGCAGGAGGCACTGGCTACGGGCACACAACCAAGGGTGTCGTGGTTAAACGGCCGACCCGTCGAGAACTACGGTAGAGAGTTATGAAACAATATGTGCGAAACAACCGTTACTGTCTCCAGATTGCAAAAAGACATTCAGAAGTGTTCCAAAAGTGTGTGACAAACGACCATAAAACCCGGGTAAGGAGGTACGGTCTAGAGGAAGATCTCGTCACTACAAAAACCCCGACGGCGACCCGTTGTGTCTGAAAGTTGAGGGAGGTTTCTAAAAGATACCCCAACTCTAGACGATCTCTGACCGATCCGGTTTAGGTCCTGGAACTTTACGAAGAATGCTTCGGTTAGGAAGCAACGGGCCCGCCACACAAACCCTAGTAACAGTACGACTTTCTAGGTCCGGTGCAAAGTAGAAGTTACCGGAAACGACTACCTGTCCTCGCCCAACAAGCAGTGACAGTGAGTTGTTAGAGTGCCTGTGTACCGGGTAAGTTAAGAAAAGGAAATGTGCCTAGTCAGCAGGACCAGGGAAACGTCTTTTTGTCGGGGTTTTTCGTACTACAAAAGATGGGGGTACAAAGTGTCTCCATAGCCACAAGAAACCCTACGGTTGAGTCGTAAGAAAGAGGAGGTTTGTGTAGATCAACTCAAAAATTGTTTTTCAAGATAACACCAAAGTTACGGCTGGTATACTGTAAGAGGGTTACGGAGAAGTACCTAGTAAGGTTTTACGAGAGAATCGTTCTGAAGTCTTGCCCGGCGACCCTGTACATGACCCGAATTCCGTCCCCTGTGCAGCGAACCGTGACGTTCCTAGAACTCAGGGACCGCCGGCATCAACATCAAATGACTACCATCGGACAATTATGAAACCAGGGTCGAGAGACCGTCCAGTAACTGATCCAAGGGGGTACACCAAGACCCTAAACAACGAGCGTGGCAAGAACACTAGTAAAACCTGGGGGTGGCCCCACTCTAGACGCCACCTCCGGGGTCTAGCTCCCTCTAATAGTTACCAGACATACAGAAAGGTAAAAGATTATTAACGAGGGTGTCAACTGAAAGAAGTGTGGTTTCGACAATATGATAACGTCTAAGTCCAGAAGGGCCGCGACCACGTCCAGATGTTACAAACAAAAGACATATAGGAACTTTTTCGAGAACCAGGAACCGTATCACCTCAAATCTTCACACTGACAAACTCCAACAACCTGTCCACAGCAAATATGACTAATTGCTCAAAGTTGTCCACGGTAATTATGTCAATTTATTCAGCCTCCTGTGTCTCTCCAGAGAATTTCTTCTTCAATGTCCAGACACTTCTCGTCTTTAGAACAAACAACAAATACACTGGTTTATGAATAAAAGCGTGCGTATTATAACCGGTTTATTTGAATAGAATTGTTTTTAGTTCTGTCACTAAAAGCCCTAAAAGAAAAGAGTAAAAACAGAAAAACTATGGATCCTACTTTTAATCGTCCGGAGAGTAGAAAAATTTTCACCCTCTTGAACGGTGTTAAGCCACCGACTGATTTATGAAAAAACGGGGGGTGACATATACGTGTAAGTAAGAGTGGTGCGCAGCGAGTCTGTTGATTCTTTATATGTAATTTCCCTGGATAGTACGGTTTACGTGAAACACTACAGAAAATATGTAATTTCTACCACAGGGGCCAACGCAGCCCCCTTGAGTGCGTCGGCAGTCTTTTATGTTTGGGAGAGAAGAGAAAGGAGGCGATGCCGTTAGAAAATTTTGTCGCCCATGTTGCTCGCCGTATGCTAAACCACGGATAGACTACAGTTTATCCGTCCGTCTGGTGTCTTTTAACGATAGTCTTTGTCTACGGACTGCACAAAAACGCTGCATTAGAGCAGAAACACAATGTAATCGTTCGGAGTCCGATTGTTAGTCTCGATAGACAATGACCTCTCGTGTACCACACACATTTTACGTCCTTTATTTTTTTTCCTTGAGTGGAACACTATTGGGCGTTCTCTTTTTCGTAAACCTCGAGGTAATCGTAGTTCGGGCAACCCATATAACGTAAAGGGGCGACTTTCTTACAATGTCAGGTATCCCAAAATTGACCCAAATGAGCATGCGTTACTGGGTGTTGAAACAAAAGAAAACCAAAGAAGAAATAAAACAAAAACGTCATGTCGAATACTATCATTCCAACATTCCATTTTTTTGGAAATTTACTTTTTATTAAACTGCCATTTATGTTACGTGTACGTTTTATTTCGTTTTTATGTACGAATGTTTATAAATTGTGAAACGTTATCATTAAAAAGGAAAGAATACCATAAAATACCTTAAGTCGTAAGTTTGGCAAAATAGTTAGATTCTATAGAGTTTATTTGTTTAGTGTAAGCAAAACAATTTAGTTCGTAGTACAACGAAATCGAAACCTCCTGTAAGTTTGTTTGTTTACTGTGACTTGAATCTTGCATAGAAAGATCTGTACGTGGTGTTTGCCAGTTTCAACACTACTGAGAATTGATTGGTGTGTCAACGCAGAGCAGTGGCCGCGAAGAGGTTCGAAAAATACCGACGTGGTCACGCGAAGAAACCTGCAAAGGCCACGGCGCACGACGACGACATGCGTGCCGAAAAATCAAAAGGGAGAGGGTCAAACAATGACGGCAAGAAGAAGAAGCAGAACGCAGAAGAAGAAGAAGAAGAAGAAGAAGAAGAAAAGAAATTACCGCTTCGCGAAGTGAACTCGTATATAGCGGTGGATGACACTAATCGATTTAAAGTATAATTTAGGACAGGAAGCTGGGTCACGAACGTCCCTTAATTCTAGTCGAACAAACGAAGTAGAACTAATGAAAGTCATATAACAGCAACTTTAGGTACAGGAACCTACCACCTCACCAAGGTCACGTCAAAAGTCTTACTCAGAAACAGACAATATTAGGCTCGTCGATCTTTTGTACTAATAGACGACAAAACCGTTGTAGTGTTAACGGTACTACAAACAGGTTAGTCTACGTCAACTACTCAAATCAGGTCTCACAGGGTAAAATAGGACGACAATTACGAGACAAGAGAAGATGATGAGGGGTAGAGCATTACTTTACTGGCATTGATCCGGACCATTGACCTTGTATACATTCACAAGTGGACCTTTAACAAAAAAGTTTGAGTACCTCTGCTGTAACAAATAAGATTGGCTGCAAAGTTTTCCAGGTCGGATGCGTAAGACTTAAAACAAGACTTTCAAAGGAGGTATAATTAAATTTTGGTTTAGTATTGATAAGTAAACTTGAGTCAAAGACGGCTGCAACTCCACCTCCTCGGCCTGTGCCTCGGGCAATATGAGTATTGATATGGCTGGGTGGAGTGGCTTCATTTATGCTGACATATTCTTCATGTCTCAACCAAGTTTCAATGAGACAGCATATATCAATATTATAATCTGATATTAAATCATTTACCAATATTGCTTTAGATGCTAGAGATCTTATATTTAAGAGTCCACATTCAATCTTCCTGTTTTGTTTGTTTTGAACTTTTATTAGGTTATTATGTATGACACCTCTATTAGATTTTACTTTAAATTGTCCTTGGGCAGACACACACACCTTTTAATATTGGGTATTTTATTGGAGAGAGCACAGAGAAGCGTGTAAGACTGTGACTCCTCCTCGATTGTATACCCTGGTATAGCACTAGTCTCTACTTTAACCACAACATACAATCTAATTCTTATTGTACATCTACTATTATGTAATATGCATTACGTTTTTTCCCTGCATTAATGATCAAATCATTACTATAACCCCCAGATTTGAAGATTTAATTTGCTGCATTTGATAACGATATATACATTTTTCTTGATTTTGCTTTAATATTTGATGTATTTGATGTGGATAAATTGTTATGCTATCATATAAATAATACATAATATAATAGATGAACTCTGACGATTGCTAACCAACATCAGGTAGGATTTTCTGTGAAATGGGAAGGGGGAGGGACGGGGTGGCATGGGAAAGGGATTCCCTATATTTTTTCTTTGTCTTTACTTTTTCTTTTTGTATTGTCTATAATTTGTATCTGTGTATATACGTTTTTCAACAAAAAAACCAAACAATAAAATGTTGGTCACCAAAAATAACTGATGTCACTGAAAACATGGGAAAGTTAAAAAACCTATCCCTTCACAGGAGATAGATTAGGGTTTAGCCCACACACACACACACACACAGGGGGCAGATGAAGATGTTTGTGGGGACAGAGGAAGACGGGGGTCTAATGTCAATGTTTGTCACGCAGGAGAAGTCAAACAGTGGTGCTAATTGCCCCCGGACCCTCACTGTTTACTTATCTGGAGCCCAGAGAGGCTGTAGACATGCAGCAGCTGCTCGTCCTGCTGTCTTTACAGTGGAGTAAAGAGACGGTAACAGTTGAAGTTCCACCCTGATGTTTTCACCTTACTGACAGCTAACAGGCTCCAGTGACTGGAGCAGCTGATCAGTAACGCTTCCAAACACAGGCATTAGTTAGAGAGGTTGGAGTCTGCTGCATGCTTCTCCACTGGTCTATCGTCAGAAGGGTGTAGGCTACAATACACAATTACATTTTTCTAATTCTGATTTTTATCTTAATCTGGTGATAATAAAGAGATAGATATCCCAAATGTGGATAATTGTTTTGTCACAGCAGTGTTGTCAAGCATTACACGAGTTAAACATATTTAAAAGATAAAAATGAGCATTAGCAGCAAGTATACACAAATTCACAATAGAAAGGACATAATAACTAGAGTATCTAAATAATACACAATATAAAGAAAATATTGAATACAACGTACAATCTCACTAAGCTACAGAGATATATAGAAATATACTATAGACACATATTGGCATTGGATGATATATACATTACAATTGTGCAGAGTGGTACATATTGGTTATAAGGGGTTCTTTGATCAAAAGCCATCCCCACCAGTAGATGGCAGTCAGCACGACCCCAGCTACTCTATGCACATCTTCTATCTGAATATTCCCAGCTGCTGCTTAACTGTATGATCTGCAGTCTGCCATGTGTCAGAGACATTGAAACATCACTTGAATCCCTTTACTGTAATGAAGTCTCTAAAGTCTGGAAAATAAATCCATCACCATATCCTAAAATGTAGACGAGATACTGTATCGTCTCATATCTATATACTATCAGAATCAGAAACGGTTTTATTGCCAGGTAGGTTCACACGTACGAGGAATTTGACTTGATGTCATGGTGCATACATAAACATTTAAAACAAATGTTTTTAAAAAAGTACACAGATAGCAAACAATATTAAGAACACTGTAATAAAAATATAGTAATAAAATAAAGCAGTAATTTACATCATTCATGTATTCATTTGTCATTTCTAATAGTGGAACATGTATTTTCTTGCTGTTTAGTATATGGCATTTTGATCAAGATGTAGTCATCAATGAGCAGTTTCTCTATGCTTTTGTTTTGAATGCAGCTTCAGTCACTGGGGGTTTGGGTATTTATTGCAGACAGGTGGAGCAGTGACTGCCCCGGAAAAAATCTTTGTGTTTTATCAGGGGAGTAGAGGAAGTAAAAGCCATGTTCTTTGTTTGGGTTGATCTTCGAAACCTAAGGGAAATAAACACAACAAACTCAATTCTTGGCCAATCAATGAACTATCCTGCGTAAGATTCCTCATCAGATCCCTGCTGCAGTTAGATTTTGAGTTTGTATTTGTTTGTTTTAGCGTTTAGGGACAAAAAGCCACGACAGATATACAGTATATTGCCCAGCCTTGGTTTGGCCTCTGTCACAGAATTGTGAGAATGAGTTTGCTGTTTTGACATTATTTTCACATCTTACTGTTTCCTCTGCACTTGTTATGATGTTTGAATGAACCGGTTAATGTATGAACTTCAGTATGCATATGTGGAACATTAGTCTAAAATAATTTAATAATTGTCAAAAGTAGCCTATAGGAAGACAGTTTCTTTAAAGATTAGGTTTTACACTGTGTGAACTTATTACACTACATTTATAAAAAATAAATTGTATTGACAGTAAACACCTCAGATTTAATACAGTAGACAGTAACTATGTACAGCCTATAATGATCATCACACAGCCTATTCTATGTGTGAGGGGTTAGGGTTAGACTAACCCTGACTGTGTGTGTGTGGTTGAAGGGTTGCAGGACGAGTTCAGTGTGCAGCCCAGTGATGTGGAGGTGGCAGAGGGGGAACTGGCTGTGTTGAACTGCGCCCCCCCGGTGGGACACCCTGAACCTAATGTGATGTGGAAGAAGGACGGCCTGCTCATCAACAGCACTGATCACCACTACACTGTAAGCACATTTACATGTTGTGTTGAAACCTGAATAATTTTAAATATGAACCTAGTAACATTTCCAATGCTGCACAAGTTTAAACTGAATATGTTCGATTCACAAAGGGATATCTTGTATTGTCACCCTCACTATGCAGGGTGAAAGAGGGGGAAAACAAACAAACTCTCCCTCCCTTCATTTTCAATTTTTCATATATCTAACTGCATGAATGAAAAATGCCTGTGATTTAGTTTTCTTGAATAATTGTCAAAGGCATACCACTTTGAGACAGTATTTCTAGTTTGTAAATTCTCTGTCAAGTATCATTTTAAACATTTATGCAACGACTCTTGGATGACTCAAATACATCAAATTAAAGACTAAATTAAGCTGTGACATAATTAATCTGTGAAAACTGGTAATGTCGTATGATAGTTATAGTGGTGAAGCTATAATGATTTTTAAAAGTGGACGCTCCCCGACGGTCGGTTGTTATTGTCAATATTAATATAATAAATATTTATTTTTTAATAGTCACACTCGATTTCGCCGATTTTCTTGTTGCCCCAGCTGGTCGACATCTTTTTCAACCCGTTCAAATCCAGTTTTGGACAGTCTGCCGTGGTTCCATCCCATTTCAAAGTGCTCAAACCCTCGGCGCACACTCAAACTTCCAATCACAGAGCTTGAGGACTATCACGGGGTTTGTTAAGCGAAGCGGAGAGAATACTTACTTCCGAGTGTAAAATTCTCTAAAGCAACCTGACGGACTCCAACTTGTGTTTATTAATCAAACAAATAAATAAAACACAAGGATAATGATGTGTTATTGTTGAGTAAATAACAGTGTGTGGTTTAGAAAAGAATACAAAATTAGAAGGAAAAAACGATGAAACAATACAGATTTCAGTATTCTGAGCCCCTACTCTCCCCATGACTGATGGCAACAAAAGTCCTACATTATTCAATTAAAATAAATAAGTAAAAACAATAAGTGTGGCTTGATATTGAGTAAGAAAAAGATTGATAAACGCTGTGAGAATGGATCTGCAGAGAGCATTTCGCCGCGATCCCAACTCCTCATATTACCAACGTTCAGGGAGCTCTATGCAAGTCAATGGGACGCCCTGCCCGTTGAGAACTGACTTCCAAGGAGTACCCTGTACGTAATAGAGTGACGGGGAGGGGCCCCGACCGTCCGTCGATAGTGACGGGTTGGGAGTGAGGAGGACGTGTTGCTTTAAAACAGGGGTGGGGAACCTTTTTCCTCTCAAGGGCCATTTCAATTTTTTCAACATCCTCCGAGGGCCGTACAAATGATTGACCTCTGCTTAAAAGTACTACAATCGAACTTCCGGCAACGAGGAATGGAGTAGACGCGTGTTTCTCCAGCTCCCACTACTTTTAACACACAACTAACGTTTAAACCTCTTACCTGTAAACAACGCGGGGATTTTTGTTTAATTGTTTTATTTATTTTACGCATAACGATCAACTTTCCGTTGAAACGGCTAAATGGCTTCGAAAGCAAGCAAAAAGGAGAAGAAAGACGAGGCACCGGCTACTGCCGTAGCTAGCATGGCGTCCTTGGTTAAGCTACTGGAGGAGCACCGGAGCGCACTTTCAAGGGAATTTAGCGGGCTATGTCTTTCTGGAAGCGAGATTGACTTGTGTCCGGAGACAGTCACAGAACCCGGTACCGGCTGACCTCCTCTGAGGCTAACGCGATCAGCTCAGCGACAAAATGGCAAAAGAGTTGGAGGTAAGTGTGCGAGCATGGAAAGGAAGCTACAACACGTTAAAGGCTTTTTAAAGTATTCGCCCTCTGATTCACCGCAGCCCGGTCGCAATATCATCAGGCGATACACTGGCCTTACCGGAGTCGATTGGAGGGTGCACGTCCAGAGACTTTTTTTTCAGGACTTGGTGGGCTTCTGGGTGCCAAGTCCTCACTACGGCTCCGTTGAGCTGGGACCGAGCACGCGATGCCTGACGGCAAGCAAGGTCCCGGTCAAGATCAGAGCGGTAATAGCCCGCATCCATCATTTCAGGGCGAAAGAGCTATCGTTCAGGGGCCGGAAGCGCGGGGAAAGCTGTTTTTCCAGGGGAGCGTGGCTATCTTTGAAGGACTACTGCCGGCGTGGAGCAAGAACGCGCGGGCGTAGCCGGGAGGTGATGTCGGCATTTATCAACGCTGGGTTGGCCATCACTCCTGTATCCAGCGAGGTTACGGATCACAACCAAGGACGGGGGCGAAAAGATTTCGCCACTCGGTGTGAGGACGCTACACTCTTTCCTGACACACTGCAGGGTAACGCGGCGGGTCTTGACTAGAGGAGGAGCCGTGATGGCCACCTTTAATGCAGGTTTGTGATCTATGTTTTCATGGAGCGCGTTGCGCTTTTTCCATACAACACTCCATAACAGCTAATAAGGTCTTATAAAGCTGTGTGAGAAGGACTTTTTGTCAACTCTTGCCAATGTTTGTTTTTGTTTTTTCATATCTTAATAGCAGTCGACGGGTACAGTTGCTTATGGCTTCCCATCACACTCTGTGACTATTTATTGTATCATTTCGTTATGAATAAACACCCCAGTCACTGTTTATCTATTCGGGATGCATTTGCATTGAGATATTGCCCCTATGCTCCATATAGTCTCGCCGAATCCCTCGGCTGTGTGTGTGTCCTGAAAGAACGTCACATTTTGACCCTCCAAATGTTAAGTTATTCCTTTATATTTCGTATTATAATTAAATATTGCGTTTACAGTTGTTTATTGTTGAATCACTTTTTCGGTTATCGTTTTATCTAGTACCATTTTGTTATGTATGTTTTTTGTTTGTAGTTGTGTGTGTGTGTTGTATTGTGTTTGTGTATACTTTTTTTTTTTTTTCTCACATCCCGAGCCACTGCTTTTTGTTTAACTCTATGTGTAAGGTTTTTAAAATAATTAAGTTGAAAACGCTTGATCTGAGGTACCTGTTCAATCTGGGCTGAAGATGCATGTGCTCGGGAAGTTGATTTGCAGATGGTAAGTTGGGGAGGTTGAACTATTA
>NW_011359125.1:1448076-1458702 GCF_000735185.1 Notothenia coriiceps | reverse complement strand
CATTGATTACTTCGAGTCGCGTTCAAGTCCGTCTCTTCTGGATAGTGAAGCATTTAACGTGCAGTACCCGTTGAGCGAGGGCAAAGTCGGATTTTACTACCCCTTCCCGCGGGTGAGAGTTCGATTGGGATAGTGAAGGGAGGGGTAAGGTGTCGGGGATTAATAAGGTGGACAATTAGGGAGATATTACGAGAGTGGAAAAGGTAGTCTCTGACAGAGGGTCCACAGTTGGCGCGTTCGTCCGTCGTCCCGAAGCAGCGTCGAGCGTCCATATATAATGTAGTCGAGACGTCAGAACCGCCTTAATTCGATTGTCGCCGCAAGGGGTCAACCCGATGCGCAAGTCGGGCCCGGTGGGGGCGTTTGCGGCCTCGGCTTCCTTTTCTGTTGGTCCCTGTCAGCCCGAGGTGTCTTCAAGGAGGCGCCGCGAATTGCTAGTTGCGTTACAGTAACGCGTTACTTTGTAACGCGTTAGTCCCAACACTGCTCATAACACCCTTATTACTTATCGTAGCTGCACGTTCAACCCATCGATCTGATCGTGAGATGACACAGAATCGATAGGTACATACATCATCACTCTATGATAAGATCTCGCGAAGATATTAACAAGAACAGACATCAAAACATATGGCGCTTGGTAGCTAAAAACGGCAAAATGGCTTAACTTGGTCGTTGTCTGTTCAAAAGTTGTCTTCAATGGCATTAAAATGATAAAAACGCTGCTGAAGGTTAATCCATTGGTTCATCCAATGTGTCTGTGTCCCTTTGAAATGATTTCTGATAATCCATAAGCAAAACACTTGCTTTTCCGTTTCCAGATGTCAGAGTGAGAGCAACACGTTCTCACTCCCAATGCGCCACATATTGACGGATGGTCAGGGCCCCTTCCCGTCACTCTACGTACAGGGTGGGTACCCCTTGGAAGTCAAAAGGTTTCAACGGGCAGCGTACCCATTGGACTGCATAGAGCTCTCTCATGAATCTTAGTCTCTAGCTACTAGTAACGAAGGAAATGATATTAAAATTGCACAGACTGCCAAACTGCGCAAAACAGATCTACAGCAGTTAATGCACACACTATAGAGGAATACCTCCAAGAATACCCAGTTTGACCAGCATGCAAACAATTGACCAGCGTTTTTCTCTGATCTGCCACCTGAGCAGTTCACTGCTGGTGTGTGGTGAGTGCGGGCCAGAGACTTTGTCTGTTGCAGAGGATGTTGCCGCGCCAAATTTCTCTGTGGTCTGCAGATTATATTTTTAAAGTGGTAAATTATGGTGTATCTGTTTGGTGTCGGGGTTGTGTGTTTCAAACCGAGCGGCGTTACAAGGTGCAAGTGAAAACTAAATATGAAATCATGTCAGGTTTGAAATATATTTGTTTTCTTTACCCGTGTTTGCTGATGATGGTGTGTAGATATTGTTGTCATGCTATATGTTCTCAGTGATTATACATTCACTTCACTTTGTGAAATGAATATTTGCAGGTGGTTTTGATCTTCGTATAGGNCATGGGAGGTACAGCAGTAACATAAACAATGTGTTTGATGGCGAGTGATCTGTCGCCATGGCAACGGCATATGATGACACCCCATAATACGCTTAGATGTCTTGACATCTAAGCGTATTATGGGGTGTCATCATATGCCGTTGCCATGGCGACAGATCACTCGCCATCAAACACATTGTTTATGTTACTGCTGTACCTCCCATGTATATTGTCCGATCGGCCTGAAACTTCCAACATTTGCTAACTGCCGAGTCCGGAAAACATCTGCGGGACATTGACGTGGGGACAACAGCGGACCTGTGCGGATCGTCGAAAACCCGCTCCTCGCAGCTTTAAATAATTTATTATTTGGTTACTTCTTACTATGTTGAAATAACACATTGAATGTCACACTTAAAAGTTGGAAACATGACTAAAACCTAAGTAAAATTAATTTGGTAATATTATAACTATTTTTTACACATCACTCTTTTGACAAAGTGTCCCTAGTTTAGTTGACATGAGTCAGCAGGAGAACATGGTAAAGGGATGACTCAAAACAAAAATGTGCAACAGATGATCATTTACAGTTTCTGTTCTGAAATCCTGTCTTATATTATGTGCTGAGAGCCAGACTTCTTGTGTGAAGTGCAGTGTGTGATATTGTGTGCCTCCTGTCTGCCCTGCTGTAGGAGCTGAGTGGGAAGCTGATCATCGCTCCTGCAGAGAGGAACCACTCTGGAGCTTATGTGTGTGTGGCCAGAAACACTGCGGGGGTGAGGGAGAGCAGGGCGGCCCGGCTCTCTGTGCTGGGTGAGACAACATGCTCATAACTGTTATTCATGTGCAGTGTGGGATGGTGCAGGGATGACGTAGCTTTGTAGGCCAACCCAGAAGTTAGCATTGCAACCTCTCCTAGACTAAAAGCAATGGGATTTTTTAACTCCTCTTAGTAAACACACGTTTTTTATACTTACAAGTTTTGATAAGCAGGATAATCTCCACATATTAATACAGCTATATGAAAGTTGATGCAATCGCCAGTATTAAAAGTCTAACATTAAACACCGCTAAGCCTAAGGCGGTTAAAGTTGGGCATGTGGACATTTAGTAGTCTCTATTAGTCATGCTGCATTTTTTTAAACATAGAAGCTGGCGCCGCCTAATTCTGTACGTATTTTATGTCATAGAACAAAACCTGAAAATGTAATTAGCTTGTCTTAACCACAGGTCTTATTGTAGGCATCTAACCATAAACTAATTCAATAAAACAATTGATTTTAAGACAAGGAAACAGGAAGTGACTTGTTGTTTTGGACTCATCCCTGCACCACTCTATACAGTACAGTATGATTTATCTCCTCTTTTCTTCTCCAATGCAGCCAAGCCTGTGTTGGTGCTGAGGCCTGGAGACGTGTCAGTGAGGACGGGCCAGTCTGCACAGTTCTACTGCAGGGCTAAGGGGGACCCCCCCCCTTCTGTGGCCTGGAGCAGAGAGCAGGGGTCACTGCCCAACGGAAGGTACCCAGACATACACACTCCATTCATAGAGCCAACTCTACACCTGATCAATATGTTCTAATAAATTATTGTTTTATTGTTACGCAGAGCTGACCTCTAGCACTAATAAAGATTTGATAACCTTCCTTTAGCTGGAAGAAGTGGCCTAATAATTGCTCAAAGATTTGGTAGCAGATTCTTCAAAATGTCCTTCACAATCGTGCTATTTCATGTTGTTATATTATGACAAGTTATTTAGCTGATGCTTTTATCCAAAGCAATTTACATACACATCAATACCGGAGCAATTTTGGGGTTAAGTATGTTGCCCAAGGACGCTTTGACACTTGTTGACTGCAGTGGGTGGGATTGAACCTCTGACCCTCTGATTGTTAGATACATGAAATTACCTAAATCATCTGCAAAAATCTAAATGTAAGTTATTGTTAAAGAGATGGCAGTAAGATAATTGCTCTTCTTGTGTGTGCAGGTATCTTATAAACCCAGACCAGACTCTGCAGATCCACTATGTGATAGCTGAGGATGCTGGGAAGTACACCTGCACTGCTGTCAATGATGTGGGGGTGGTCAGTGCCAGCGCACAGCTACTGGTTGAAGGTAAATGATGAGAAATACACTCTGTTATCAGTTTGCCAGCTGACCCAAGGAGTGTGAGTGCTGAGCTTCATTTGTCCACATACCGGAAGATACAGATAGACTGGGGTCTCTTATTTGAGCTACACCTACATCTCTACAGGTGCAACAAACTGCTTGTAGTTAATAAGGCATTAGGAGTAGAAACACACCTCAGCCATTCCTCTGGCAAGATTCAGGCTAATGTTAGTTTCTAACAGATACAAGAAGATCTGTATACAGAGCACCTTAATAGGTTAAATCATTTTAACAGAAGAGCCCCAGCTTGTATGGGACCCTCTAAGAATGCAGTCTTGCAGTAACAGCTGGTTATATTTGTATTCTTATTATTAAATAAAGGAGCCATATAAACTAACGAAGTTTTAGTACGTTTGACTGAAAGATGATCCACATAACCTGCATAAAAGTTACACAAATCTACTGAAATCTGTGTGCATTATACAAATAATATACACAGCCTTCATTCAGTTGTATGGAAAATCCCTACAACAGTTTCATACTGCACATGTACCACTGACACCAAGCTGGAATATAAACCGACACTTTTTCCTTGCAGATTATGTGTATGAGTATTTTGTATGCATTATGCCTTATTTAGAATCAACCTGAGGACAAAACTAATAAAATGTTAATATGTTGCGACCCATTAGTTACCAACTACAGAGATACTAACCATCAACTCTGCTTTCAAATGCAATGAGTAATACAAGTCCTGACCTGTGTATCCATTCTTTTAAATAATAACAAAATACCAATAAATAAACCTGTGTTTCCAGATGCTAGCAGCACTACACAGAGAGACCTGCACAAAGAGCTGTCGGCCCTGCGAGTGGCCCTGGAGAACGTCAGTATTGTGACCCCTGGCTCTAACATATCACAAGTGCAGTGGAAGGTAGGGGCCAGCTAACTCAAAGAATTTCAGAGAGAGCGTGAATATTTCAGGTTTATGATCCATGTTGTGTTTTCTGAGCAGCTGCAGTCCCTCCCCGCCCAGCCTCATTACCTGGACGGCTTTGAGGTTCTGTACCGCTCTCTGCTGCCTGCCAGCTCCGACTGGGCGGCAAACAAAGTGACCGTGCCCAGCTTCCAGGCCCAGGTGGGGCCCTTAAAGAGAGGCTACAAGTACGAGTTCAAAGTGCGTCCCTACGGCAGCAGCTTGTACGGGAGGGAGAGCAACACGCGGCACCTCAGAGTCCCTGAGACAGGTAGGAAATTAACGGATTTCAGAATACCTGTGTCCTTTATAATGCTTTTTACCCTCCTGTTGTGTTCGGGTCAAATGTGACAGATCTGCTACTTTCATCAATCATAAACATTTAGTTTTACATTCCATTGCCTCATGATATCCTTCACAGTAGACATTGGAAAATATAAAATTGCTGATCAGCACTCTCATTTAATCTTGAGATATCTTCCCGGTCAGAAATAGAATGGGTGACCCTAGAATGTTCATCCATCAGAAAGTACACATCCAAGAACATTTTTATTTTAGAATACATTTTCAGTGTCTCTTCTTTGTATAATCACTGCAGTTACTCATGTAGAGGCTAAGCCAACACTTTAAGCCTCTGAGGATCTGCTATGTTGGCGTAAATGACGCACACAAAGTTTGATAGGTGAATACAAGTTTGATACAAAGTTTCCAGTTAAATACATTCCATTTATTTCCTGTCCACTGGTCTCCATTTAACTTGCTTCATTTTCTCATTCACCATACACGATATTACGGTTCACACAATACCTTTTGCAAATGTTTGTAATCCCGTGTTTGTGTGCGTTCTCCGTGTGTGGCCAAAAATTGTATGGACTTCCGGCGGAACCTCTAACCACAAACATAGGTTCCTACTTTTATACCCAGTGTTAATTGGCTCCTACAAACCAGTAGTCTGTTTACAAATTAAAGGGGTGTTAAATGATTAATGGTTTTTGTTTTAATGTAAGAGCGGTTAAAACAGACCGGTCAAATTTGACCAGGAACACCAAAGAAAGGGGGGGAATCGAACTCGACAGGAGGGTTAAAGGTGTTGAACTTAAATACCCAGTCCAGCGTTTGGAAGATAACAGTGGACTCGTCTCCTCTGTATGCAGTGCCCGGGGCCTCTCCAGTGTCTGTGTCCATCACAGTGAGCCATGAGCAGAACAACACCATCCATGTGAGCTGGGAGCCACCTCCTCATGAAACACACAACGGGATCATCCAGGGGTACCAGGTACACATACACTATATTATTATCAAGGAAAGATAATAATCCCCTTCAATATACCAACGTGCTACTCTAATGATGCAAACTGTTTTCCAGGTGTGGTGTGTGGAGTCTGAGGAGCAGCAGAACCAAAACTGGACGGTGGACAGTGGTCACCACACTCTTGAAATCTCCACTCTCAAACCAGGGAGACGGTATTGGATCACCATAGCAGCGGTCAACGGAGCTGGAGTAGGAATGCTGAGCGACCCTCATGGGTTTGTCATCAGTGAGTGAAAGGAATATCTATCTGTTCATTTATGAAGGACAATTTGAGATAAAGTCTGCACTGAAAAACCTGAAATGTTGACATTACTTAAATGTATTATGTCAACAGATTTCACATACATATATTAGGTTAGTTGAAAGCAATAATATTACGTTTAAATAAAGGATATTAGGTCCCTACCTAACTTAATACATTTTCCATTTTCACACATTGATGTGTGACAAAATACATTGAATTAAAGTCAACGGTTCCGTTTTGTTCACTGTGTGTCTACAGTGTGCAGTGTAAGCACATTACAGAGGAGAAGTTATCATGACCTCAGATCTGATTATTCTGCTCCTGTTTGTCTCAGACCCACAGATAGGGGCCCCCCCTGGGTCAGACAGCGACAGAGGGGAGCTTTCTGAGGTCCTGGCCCTGCTCCAGGACCCTGTGTTGATCGGCAGCGTCGGCGCCCTCCTGTGGTTCCTCCTGATGGTTGCAGCTGTGTACCTCTTCAAACGCCACAGCAAGACAGGGCAGCTGATCCCAGGACACGGCCGGTTCAAAGGTGTGTTCACACAACTTTCAGATGACAGTTTCTCATCAGCGCTCTTCCCGGTTAAAACGATGTGTCTCCAAATGTGGTGATTTTGAGAGGCTGAAGGATGAGGGTTTCCTTCATGTGTTACTCTAAATGAAGCCCCTTGGATCAGCTGGAAAATGAATTGACGCAAAGATGAAACAACGATGTTTTTACAGTATGAGACTTCTGACAGATAGGTGACTCTTACAGGACAGAGCTTCAACACTATGATGACCCTATAGAAGTTGATGCATTGCTGTATATTAAATTACCCAACAGTATATAAAGGACTTCAAATGAGCACAACCCTTTGCTGAACATACTTAAACTAATGCACTTTCAATGACCTCTCATTCTGTATGTTTATGTTTTTTTTTTCTTCTTCTTCTTAGGTTTGCACAGGCTGGCCGGTGAAGATCTCATCATAAAACACAGGTACAGAGGAAACATCGTAGAGGTTGGGGAGTATACATTTGCAAAATGGAATCAGAATGGAATCATTACAATACATATCAAATCCTGAAATAAATCTGCTTTATGATCAAAGTACAGTAAAACAGTTATCCTAATAGTTTCAGTTCAGATTGGAAGACTACTCATAACTAATTTGACTAGAACGTTATAAATAATGATGAAACGTTGGAATCCTATCCTCCTCCTGCTTCCTCTACAGGATGGCAGCCCCAGACTCCCCCTGGACCTCTGGAGGCTGGAGACCTGCCTTCAGCCAGAAGTACCAGGACCTATGGGCCCAGGGTCAGAAACATCCAGGCATCAGGGGCGCCAGTGAGTATTCATGGACACACATGAAGAGTGTTGAAACCTTTAGACCTGTCCTATCATACATGATGAACTGCTCTGCATGCTAGTCTGTCCATGTAAGAGAGACTCTGCTGCAAACCAACCCTAACCACAACCAGAGTGATATTGTCTGAATAAGACACGGAACATAAAGTAAGGAAAGGAGTCGACAAGAGAAGGAGAGAGCTACACTATAGACAAAACCCTGGAATAGTTATTTAAGGCACAAACTGAAACGTCTTCAAATGAATGGCACAATCTGTTTTTCTTCAGGTGAACAAGTTCAGTCATTTATAAACTGCTAACAAGCTGTTGACAGTATGTAGTACTCTGGCAGTCACTTTCATTGTTTCAGAGTCATTAGAAGCTATTTTCTTCACACTCAGCTCACTTATGTATACAGTATATGCTTGAGCAGTACTAACATGTGATTAGATATACAACAGGTTGCAACTGGGATAGATCATTTCATTGTTACTGAATTCAATAAGTGAACTGTTATTAAATTGTCTGCAGTTAAAAAAATCAATAATAATAATCTGCCGATCTGTGGTAGCAACATAAAGCCTATATTTATAAGATTATTTGGTCACCATGGTTACACTTATTCATATCAGCATGTGCGTGTGTTGAGATTGTGTCTAGTTAACTAAAGTGGTTACTCTTTATAGTAACTATATTCTCCTAATGCACAAAATGCCAACTTCTAACAGTGTGTTCATGTTTACGATGTCCAGCTCCCGTCTTTACTCATAACTCTTAAAAGAACATGTTTCTGTTCATCCTATTGTTCCAGTAATACACTTCATGACTGTCAAGCAGTTGATGTCCTTGTAAAGCAGATGATGCAGGATGACATCATCAAACCTGTCATTAGGTCAGCTGTCAGTCCGTATGAATAATTTCTCTGCATTCGTTAGTAATAAGCTATTGTGGACACAGAACCAGAACAAAAGGATATTAGTGTGTCTCCAAATGAACTAGAGCAGGGGTTCCCAAACTTTTTCAGCATGAGACCCAAAACAGAAATGTTGTGGTCCTAAGGGACCCAAGCTCAAAAAATGTCATGATTTTCCATAATATCTACAGTTATAAACAAGGAATGCAACACACCATGAATTTAAAATGTAAATGAAAATATTTATTTAATTATAAAAGTGCATCGCAGCAATTAGGTTTCTCACCATAACAACCTTCCCTTTGAGCTTGCCCAGAAAAAATAAGGATCAAAGCAGAAAGACGAAACATGGGACGTGCAGTCAAGTATATACAGTACAAATCAAATATAAATTATACAATTATCAAAAGTTTAATATTAAGTTTGTCACTAGCTCAAAAACTATGTAAACACCATTTTAAACTATTTTAAATGAACAAAGAACAAACATGTTGTAAACAGAAAGGGACAAAACACTAACTATAGGAAGTGCAGTATACAGTACATCACAGGTGAAACCACATTTAGATTATCAGAAGTGCAACATTAAGTTTGTCACTAGATCAAAAACTATGTACACACATTTTTTAAACACTTTTAAATGAACAGAGCTGTTTTAAAACACTCTGAGAGACAAAGAAACTCCAACACTTGGCAACTGGTTAACTTTTTTTGTGTGGAGGCTGACTTGATATGATGCTCTCAGTGCCCCTCTGTTCCCTTTGAATGCCTGAAAATAACAGAGAAGATATTATCCGTAACATTGCTGGGTTATTGGGTGATTTTTAATACCAGCCGGCGTACGCTGTATAGCCTACCCAATGTGGACCTGGCAACCGCATTTATAGCGCATTACATTACATGTTTGTTAGACGCTTTTATCTAAAGCGACTACATACTCAATACTGTGGGGAATCCCCACGGAGGGATTTTGACAGGGTTGTTGCACGAAAGACCCAAGCGCGCACAGAAGAAATCTGAGAGCAGACATTTCACGAGCGCACAGAAACAGCCTGAGTGCAAGGAGAAGGTTTTAAACTGGAACACAGGAAACCTGTAAGCGCAGCAATATATCTGAGTGCAAGCGTACAGTTTGAGCAGAAGCCGAGCAAATCTAAGCGCAAGCAGGCACTATTTGAGTGTGAGGACAGGGTTTGAGGGAAATAAATACATATTCTGAACGTGAAATCAATAAAGTATGCTCTCAAATTTAAAGACCACGCTCTTGAATAAAGATAGGGAATAACCCCCATATGTATTCCTATGTGCATCACACTGCAGCAGTCACGTCCGTGCGGCTGATACTTTCTCTCGCTTTCCTTCTCATACTGCCTGTCACTTTCCCTCTAATCTTCCTGTGGTTATTGTTTTGAAACACCGCTTTGTGCCGCTGCAGAATGTAGTGGACTCACGGGAGCGAGTAGAGGACGCGCGAGAGCGCGCAGCTGGCGGTCCGCTCCGGGGCTCAGTCCATGGGCGCGGGAAGCGGGGTGCTGAGGGCGCTGCAGCACCCCCTAGCGGCAGGCAGGGGGTGCGGAGCTCCCCTGTCTAAATTATTATTTGACGGTTATTGCTGCTCCCGCTGTGCATAATCTGTGTAATATGTAGCCAATAAATTCCACATTGTTGGTAAAATGATATTTTGGCCTGCCCTGAATTTTTTTTCTGTAGCCCCGGACAATTCTACCTCAATAATATAATACATTAACCGTGCTTTACGTGAACCCTCATCAAGACCACTAGAAAGGACGGCAGGACTGTTAATTTTTCCCGTGTTGTCAGTGAATGGCAACAGAGGCAAAAGGCACCAGACCAATCAGAGAGTTGGATGGAAATAAAAGTGTGCTTGTGTCATTCAAGCTCGCGGCCCTGTGTGTGTGTGGAAATATGCGCATTGTAGTGTGTGTGAAGAGAGGGGGAGAGAGAGAGGGACCGGTGCCAGCAGCAGGGACCGTGTTGTTAGCATCTGGTTATCAAAGCTGCACTAACGGACATACGGAGCTGTTTGTTCCACAACAAGCTGGAGGAGAGCTCTCCTCTCTCAGGACTGAGAGGCTCAGGTGAGCTAAAGAACTCTTTCTGAGTGTTTAGAATATTAACTTTAGTTAAGTTATCTCAGTGGGGTCTCAAAACGGTTTGGTCAAAAATTATTCAAAAGATTATTTCCGCGGCACACCTTCATATGATCATTATAGTTATAAAAAA
>NW_011359125.1:1422215-1441459 GCF_000735185.1 Notothenia coriiceps | reverse complement strand
ATCGTCACTGCTCGCATCGTCCACACCAAATAATTGTTCTGTCAAATTGTGCCAAATACCCGCGCTATTAGCTTTTTCTGATGCGTAAACATCAACAATATTTGACGCCATTTTTCGTTGTGAACTCTCGCTGGCTGCGCGCATTGGCTGTCGATCCGGACGGCAGCAGGGAGCCAGACAGCGGCAGCCGGGAACCACACGTGACGTCACGAAATTGCCTGCTTCCAGAAGCAAAGTTTTTTTATTGGACCTAATATTTTTCCTTTTTTTACATATTATTCAGTATGAAATAAAGAAACATACATTGACTATCTGTTGCATACACCCCCCAGAAATCAACTGCCAAAAAAAGTTTTTCATGTAAGATAAGGACTTTAAGAAGCATTGAGGAATTGAGGATCCTGCTAGAGGATCTAATCCTCTCCGCATAACAATGACATACATGTTGAGAGCTTTGTCAAGTAAACAAAAGCTCATACTAAGGGGGAAGGGAGTACAGCAGCAAAGAACACTAGCATGGGGAAACAGCAGGGTGCTAATGAGAGCTTTAGTGCTCTACCTAAAGGCCGTTACACACCGGGCCAATTTCGACCGTCGATAGATGTCTGGCCGTCGATGAGTGTCGTGTCGCCCTACTCAGATTGATGTGTCCCGCACAGTTGTCTTTTCGGCCGTGCCGACACCTTCCGCCGCCGATTCGACACCTTCCGCCGCCGATTCGACACCTTCCGCCGCCGATTCGACATGTTGAATCGGGAGGCTCATATGCCGGGCCTTTAAGTGGCGTTGTACTTCTGAACGAGACCGCTTTAACGGCCACTGGGCTGTCAGACTTTGGAAAGTTAGTCTGAAAAATAAGATTTCTGGATTTTGCCATTATTGGATGGTTTGGAGTAAAGAAGGACATAAATCATGGAGAAAGAGGTGTGATTTATTTGTGATGAAGGTCTTAATGAAATTGCGACCTTGGCAGTTGGATGGTATGCATGTTAGAGTGCTGGGTTCGCCCATTTCTGGCCTTTGCCTTGGATTCCTTCCACAAAAAGCTCTTGCTGGCATGGTAGCGGCCTGACCCCGCGTGTCACACACAAGTGCCTTTGTCTCCAAAATGATGGCATTCCTAACTGTCCCAACGCTTCCTACAACTGAATTACCCACTCCTGTGTTTCTCTGGTTTTATTGGCGAGATAGAATCAGAGACTGATCATCCACCACACTCTGATTTGAATTGATGTAGTTTTATGTGTTAATTGTCTCTGACTCAGCTCTCTGAGGACTGCAGTGTCATTTTTTTTATGCTTTAGGTTTAGACCTCAAGCACTCAACAGAGGATATAATTACCTCAGGGGGAAGGTCATTAGGATACTGTAGCTACACATTAGACAGACTGTTTGTTTCCTGTGTTTGTCAGCAGTATGGTCACATAGCACTTTCCATTGTTTTCTTCTGCTTGTCACTGGTCCATCTTGTCTTCTTCTCACCTGTATATGCTGTTCATTTCCTTTTTTTCCCCAGTCATACTCTTAACCTGGCTTTTTATATGTTAATAATGCCCAAAAAGATTTGCTAACATTATTAACATTTCACACGTTCTGGGACATAAACACACAAATCAACTCAGGACTATAAACAAGGGGTGAGGGATTAAGGAGACGGCAAGGGAGACAAATGAAGAGGAAGATAAAAGGACAGGCGTGTCCCAATTTCTATAGAAGTGGACACACTGCTTTACTTTTTGTCCCTGTGTAACTCTATAGGCTAGCCCACATACCAAATGATTAGCTTATTATGTCACTTTAGCCTTCGGGTTCCTTTTTTCCCCATGTTTTACTTTCATTCTCTGATTTTCAAAATGTTTTCCTGGTAATGTTAGTAGAAGGTGGAATTAGCCTTTAGCCACACATCGGCCTAAACAAGCATTAGCAGTTCTTACTGGTTTAACCTCAATCTGCTCTAAAACCACTACGCAACCACATGATGCTAATGTAAGAAGTATTTATTACTACTAAGTACAGTGTGAGTAATGAGTAAGACAACTTTAAGGCTATTCTAGAATCATAAGAATTTAGGGTGGGCAGGAGCCAAGACCTAATGAACCATAATGAAAAATAAGCACATGACACTGCTGTACGGTTTATATAAAAAATTAAGCCGGGGTCCAGAAGGCTCCAGCTTCAATTAAAATCAATAATTCCAAATACATATCTGTGTGTACAAATAAAAGTCTCCCCTTTGATTCGAATCTGCTCCAATGGGTTTTTCCTTGGCCCATGATAAAGCCTTCCACCAAGTTTCATGTAGATCGGCCAACTTTTTGTTAACTCTGCTGACAAACTGACAAACAAACAATCAAAACCGAAAACACAACCTCCTTGGCCGAGGCAAACATTTGCACTAATTGTCATAAACTGACAAAAACAAAAAGAAGCAGTTACAGCGCATGCCAAAGTCAAACAATGAATCACCAATCTTTGTTACGCAACAAACAAAGACCAACTCTCAACAACATGTTTAACTGGAGAGTTTTATAGTTGTGCAAAATGCCTCAGAAGTAGGAACCATATGAAAGTAATAGATCAACAAAGTCATCCCATCCCCAATGAAGTCACAGAGCAACACAATTTGTATCATTTCACGCCATGTGGAAACAGGGCTGTTTTCATTTTGGTTTTGAAGGCAAGGACTATATGTGGATTGGAGGAAACATGGTGCTGTCCCTCTTCATTTTATTCTAACTTTTGGCCTACTTTAATGCTCTGTTGATATTATTATTGCTTGCTTGATTATATATTTAATAGAAGTATAAACGCAAGTGTTCCCGTGTAAATGGGGTATCAATAAATGTAAATACACCCACAGCCCTTACATTTCAATACTTTCAGAAATATTAGAATCATACACATAGTTTGAAAACGGGTCTCTTTTCCAAATGTTTTATTTCTGCCTTGTGCATTCTGTTCTGCTAAATGTTGCCTTTAGAGTGCATGTTCATGCCACACTTATTTCTGTGAAAATGTTTAACATTTAACACAAGAAGCTGCATTACTAGGGGATTACAATGATCTGTTGTTCACTTATTTGATCCAGGCTTGAATATCTCTGTTCGATGGATTGTCTTGAAATTTGTAACAACTTTCAAAAATGTATAATCCTAGTAATTCTTTGACTTTCATTCTTGCATTAAAATGAGGTCAACATTTGTGTATTATGGAAATATTTATTAAACAATGCATGGATTCCCATGAAATATTGTACACGTTATTCACAATATCCGTTCTCATAATTAATTATAATAACTTTGGTGATCCATTCACTTTTCATCCAGCACCAACAGGTCAACATTTAAATGTGTTGGGTTCATTTTCTGTAATACTTTGATTAATGACCAAACCCCTGCAAAACTGACAGATAACAACCCCATCAGCCACAGCTGTATTTTCTGTGAAGTGCTAATTAGCATGCTTGCACGCTTATACAAGACATTATGGCAGGTTAACCTCAGCATGTTAGCATTGTCACTGTCAGCATGTACATATGCTAGCGTGGCTAACATGTGTTTCTTTTCAATTTCACATCCTATCAATACTAAATAATGGTGGTGATGAAGACCAGCAGGCGAGATCATCACTTGACATATTTCTTATAACACAGCCCTAAGGCTTTAGTGTGTTGAAAAGTTGAAGTAGCCAACAGTAACCCGGTGTGAGTGTCAGGAGGGGGAATGGGTGTGTGTGTGGGAAGGGGGGGTCTGCTGTCACTTTTGTGGACAAATACCTTCCTTGAAAAATGTCTAGCCAAGGCCGGCAGCAGAAACATGAGAGTACTGTTCTTTGGCAGGAAGGAGGGAGGGACGTGGGAAAAGGCAAGGAGACATCTCTACACTGCTTCGTCCTATTGTAACATACCTTTACCTTTGTAGTTTTGGCATGCTTTCATGCTACTTAAACACATGGAACTAAAACACATGGAAACTTGCTGGAAGTAGACTTTACTTATAATATTTATGCGTTAAATGTGCCTTTATGTCCTTAATGCTACATACATTTTTTTTTTATGCTGGACATTACAATAAACAGTGTTTTTGCTGGATCAATATTGAAATACAGTAGGCTAGCAAAATGTACATTTCCCGACATAAAACAGTAATGGTCATCCACTGCACTGCTGCAGAATGAAGCCTAAGTGCCCAGCAAACTGCAGCTAATGCTTTAAAGCTGGAGTGTGGTAGTGGGGCCCGGCCCGGCCCCGCGGTTTTTGGTCAACCGCAACACGGCCTCTGATTGGCTGGATGTGAGGCAGGAATTCAGGCTCTCTGAGGTCTAAGCCCCACCTCCTTCTCCTCCTCCCGGCCCCGAGCGCTGGAGCACGATGGCATTCCCTCTGCAGACACACACACACACACACACACACACACACACACACACACACACACACACACACACACACACACACACACACACACACACACACACACACACACACACACTCTCTCTCCCATTCTCCTATGAAAGGGGGCTGTAGAGTAGGGAGTTCCAGACATTTGAAGACACAGATCAAGGAAGTGAGAGAATAGCAAGAAAAGACAAAGAGAGTACTCTCCTGCCCTCTGTTTGTGTGTGTGGGTGAGATTTATTTTTTTCTCTCGCACTGTGATCCTAAGAAGGGGGAGGACCTGAACCCTGCTAAGAGTCAATACCCCTGCAGGAGTCCACGGGACCATACACACTTACTCTCTCTCTCTCTCTCTCACACACACACACACACACACACACACACACACACACACACACACACACACACACACACACACACACACACGCATACTTGCTACTGCAGCCTGAATGAGCTCAAAGCAGAAGGAGAAGCAGAGCGAGGAAGCAGGAGTGTGAGAGAGGGGAGGAGGAATCTCTGGAGTTACTACTTGTTGCTTTTTTGGTTTTTCTGTGTGGATTGAGGATGGTATTTCTTCTGCTTTCCCTGCGGCAGTGGGACCTTGTCTGAGGTGAGCGCTTGCATTTCACTTCCCCCCCCCCCCCCCTCATTTCTCTGGTTGATAACTCTGTGAGAAAAAAAGAAGTTTAAGTTGTGTGAGCTTTTCTGTGGGATTGCTCTCTTGGTGGAATGGCGGAGGGGGGTTGGAAGAGAGGAGGAGGTGTGGAGGAAGGCTTTTCACGTGCCGCGGAGCAACATTATCACACTCATCTGTCAGAGAAAGAAGCAAATTAGGGGAAGAAAGAATCTTATATGAAGGGTACTAATGTGGGGGAAAGAGAGGAACCAAAGAGTTGTATCGTGTGATTCACAGCTCTGTTACATGTGGGACAGCAGAGGAGGAGAACATAAAACTCTTTAGACTTCTGTATATTTATTTGGTCTTTGTTGACAGGACCATGCATCTTGTATTGATTTCATACATGTCTGTGTGTGTGCTGGAGGAGTTTTCCAATTCCACCATACAAAGCTAGAAGGTAGTGTTTAACCACTTTAGCAGAGTGTAGCCCTCATTTATCAGCTCTTGCTTGATGACAGTGTTTTCTCTGACTCTACCACAGATAGTAGCTCACCTGAGTGTGCAGCCTCATCATCATTCCTCCACCAACATGTGTTTAATGCTGCCCTCTATAACCCACACAAAGAAGCACTAAGTGTCAACAAGTTTGTATCATGTTGCTCTTTTTGACAGGGACGTCAACATTTGTAGTGAGTTTAAACATGTGTGTTAATTATCTGACCTTTCTGGATAAAGTATCAGTTAAAGTAATCGTTGTGGTAAACTTTTACATATCCCAGATTCAAGTAGAGTTTGGAGACGCTTACGTTTTTTTTTGTAAGTAGTAGTGCAGTGTGTCCGGGCGTGGGGCGGGCATTGTTGTCCTATTATTAGAGCAAGCGGGCCGCCCAGCAGCTGTGAGGAAGGAAGTAGACTCGGAGCAGCCGGAGAAGAGGGATTACTGGGAACACTGAGCGGGAATTATGGGCAGACTGGAATGGCATTCCTATGGTGGCAGAGGCAGTGAGGGAAGATGAGTGAGCCGACGCAGCAGACAGGGATCAGTGTGGATCATTAGAAAAGACCTAGAGGCCAACAGTGATCTGCACTGAACACGCTGCTGTGATTACAGATGACATGTGTCCAACAGATGGATGGCTCGGCTGCTGATTTGTTAAAGGGTGCAAGAAATATATGCATTTTTTAAATGTATTTAATCTTTCTTCTTCATTATTACTAGATAACACTGGAACAAATCCAGGCAGAATTTCAAATATTATTTGAGTTTACAATTACGTAAAAAAGGATATAAGCAGCAAATCTAAGTAAAGCTGAAACCAGTGCGATTCATCATTTAAAAAAATATTTGATTAATTTTCAGGCACCCAACTAATCCTCTCATTGTTTTTTTCTTAATCTTTAACTGCTATACACTTCTTAAATAATAATAATAATAATAATTGGCACATCTACTGAAACCACTGATTCTTAAATAATGACTGATTGTGTATTTTTTCCTGCTTTTGTTAACTTTTAAAATAGCTGACTTATTTTCATGCAACCAATTTATCGCCTCATTGTTAGTACTTTAGAATGTGTCTGTATACCTGTACCACCTCTCTAGAATTACTATATGTCATTACAGACTCCAGTGACACTGTAATGGCTGGCAATTTAAGTTTGAATAAAGGGTGATAAATAAAATACGACCCATCTGTCATTGAGTGTGCTTACTCACTCTTTGTAGCTCTTTATCTGCGGCAGCGCAGAGCGGAAGCTGACAGGGTATTCTCAGCAGTGAAAGTGGAAGCAGATAGTGATTACTCTGTGATTGACTGCTGAGATAAACTGCTGCCACACTGGCTAAAGAGATAATGGCATCCCAGAAAGACTCGCATATCTCTGCTATCTCTGCCTTTCTCCACTCGTAAATCTCAGGTGTGTATTCCAGAGAAATACACTTGCTCGCTGCTTTTAGATAAGTACGACAACAAGGGCTTTGTCATCTGGAAATCTTTGGACCTCTTTGTATTTCTTTTTCATGTTGGATCTTTAAAGTTATTTATCACTTCCCCATTACCTGGAGTGTCGACACAGGCTGAGATGTGTTGAATGAGAAATTATCTTTAAGTCTAAACTTCCAGAGGAATTTCGTAGCTGTCTCAAACTGTACTGCAATGACAATGAAGTTAAATCAAATCTAATCTAATCAACACAAAAATAACAACTGAGAAAAGATTTGAGATAACATCTCTTTTCTTGAAAGAACTCGTTTAGATACTTTTATATTTATTGTGAAATCAAAGATTACCATCAAGCTGCATTTCTTTCTGATGGGGTAACTTCTATTTTAATTAGAGGTGTATCTGTTACTAATATATCTGTTAGTTAAATAATCAAGAAAGCATGGAACTTCTAAGAGTTTAAAACGTGTTGAAATGCTAGTGAGATTTTATTCTGTAACATACTTTTTTTTATGTGAGTTTGACATCGTTTTCTGCCTTTTTAATATCAAAGTCTTTGTTTCCTCCTCACAAACACCTTACTGTGGCTCCCAGGCGTTTAGTGCCACAGGACCTGCCCTCATTCCCACCACTCTCTTCCCAGCTTTCCTCCTCCCTCCAGCTCTCTGAAGATCAGCTTTGTAATTAGTTAGCGCCATAAATCAGGGGATTCTGATGCATGTTTGACACCAATAAACTGGGTGGTTTCACTTTGTATGTGGATTTTGGGGAGAAGAAGGGGGTAGGCTGGTAGTTTGTTGGCATAACGTACAATTATCCATGTGCCTCGCAGGTTACCTGGTGCACTCTGTGTGATCATGTTAGATTGCATGTTTGGGCATGTGTCTGCAGCTAGATTGTGTGTACACAGGCACTCATTGCTTTTTAATATGTAAGTTAATCATTTCATTGTTCTCTGGCCTGCAGAGCACTAATGAGGACTGTGGAAATGTATTTACTGTCTGTTTGTTATGGCAATTAGGTGCTTAACATCTGAATTTAGGGCTGAAAAACCAGGGCTATTGTGGATCTAAATGGTTTGTTTTGTTTTCCCTAAAGACAATAATTAACCCCAGTGCTCACTTCTGAGGGAACACACACACACACACACACACACACACACACACACACACACACACACACACACACACACACACACATGCTCGGTGACATACTTTGTAGAAAGATTACTAAATTACATTCTTCATTGCATTTAATAAGTAGCTCTGCAAAGTTGAGGCAGTTTGAGGCTCCTTCATGAGCATTCCCTTTAGTTGGCTTGTCAATTGAAATAAGATATTTGCAACAGCCCTCCTTCTGCGTGGGTGTGCATTTATATGTACTGCAGGTGTGTACAAGTATGAACAACACTACTCTTCATGCAATATTAATATGTTCATATATTGACTCTCACTATTATTATCCAGCTGGAGTCCATATGTTTATAACTGTAGTCTGTGGCCCCTCTCAGCAGATGTGGCCCTCAACAACAGGCCTAACCCTGACTGAGCTCTTTCACCCTCACACCCTCCACTCAGCTGCCGGTTTAACGGATGTACGGCTCACTGTGTGTCTGCTTGTATTCATGTAGGCTTACAGTTTGAATAGGCACAATGCAGTGTCAGCGTGCTGTCTGCCACCAGGCTGCATGCAGATGTAGTTACAGTCAATGCTTCAATGCAGTATTGATGACTTGATAGAAAAATCAGTATATGCTAGCAGGGTAAACTGTTGACAACTGACACTTTTAGGAGTTTCTTTTTTAGATGTATTATTTAGGTTTTGGAACTCCATCCAAATTGTAATTGTTTGAATGTAACTTAAGGCTTTGAATCAGCTATTGCGTTTATAACCCGGTACAAATACTACATTATAGCACAATACAGTTTTCATTAATGTCGCAGTAGTTGCTTCATTAGCCACTTTCACACCAAGTACTTTGCCGTACTTAGTTCCCAGCACTTAGTACCCCCATGGAACTAAGAGCAGACTGCGCTCACACCGGAATAAGTTCCCTGAGGGAAGATTACGCAAATGAAGCCACTGACGTCACTTCTTCTTCTTCTTCTTCTGCTTTGGGTTTACTGGCAGGCCGCAAACAACTTCACGGCGTATACTGCCACCCGAAGTCCCCGGCCGGAAGTCCTCGGAGCTTCCAAGTAAATCGCCAGAACGCCGACACCTCCTCATCTCCTCCGCTCCCATGTTTTTTTTTGTGTTGCCATAAGTTATTCTCTCTCCGTTGGTGCACGGGGCTAATGCTAACAATGCTAATGCCAGCAAACACAATGGCGGCTTCACTAAACTTTTCAGAGTTTTACGTGCCGTGGTTTGCAATTCGCTCAGCCAATCAGAAATTGGAACAGGAAAGTACCACCTCTCTAGCAGGGACTAAAAAGGTGGGAAAAGTTCTCATGAACTAAGTTCTCTTTTTGGTGTGAACGCAAAATCCCAGGAACTATCGGAACTAAACGGGAAAAATACGGGGAAAAGTACTCTGGTGTGAAAGTGCCTATTGTTAGCCTTTTATTCTGCAGCTCTGACATTTCTAATTAATTACTAACAAAGCACTTATATACTAATAAAGGGCTGGCTTATCTAAAGCCAGTTGAGTAGCACTTGAAATGTTTGGCTCTATGAAACCTGATGTACTTATATGATTCTGTTTTCTTCAAGGTTGTATCTTCCTGGTCGAATGTACTGATTGTAAGTTTCTTTGGATAAAAGCGTCAGCTAAATGCAATGTAATTTAATTTCTCCCTATGACATTCGTTTTTTTTCATGAAGCTTAAATAGTCTTATTTAATGAAACCTGAGGTGTAGGCTACAACACCAAATAAAGGATGCAGAGAGTTGCATTTAAAATGTTAAATGTCACAGAAATAACTAATAATAATAATAATAATGCATTACATTTTTTATTAGAGCGCTTTTACAGGTGCTCAAAGCGCTTTACAATTACACATTACACATATTAGACATGTAAGAGTCATTACTGTGGACATCACCCACAGGAGCAAATGCAGTTAAAGTGTAAACTATGGTATATCAGTTAGGGATTGTCATTTTAAGTCATTTTCATGTATAACTTTATATGTTGAACAAACACTAGCATCCAATTTAAATAAAGCAGTGTGTACGTTATAGATGAAGGTCATGAGTCATATCTCATTTTATAATTATTGCGGCTTTTACAGCACTTTTGCTATGCCATTATTGGAAAGACACTTCTGGGATGTAAATCTCCCACGCAGAGATGATGTTCTGTGAGTCTGCATTTATGTAAAGGTGTGACATTTGTGTGTGTGCAGCTGTCTTGTTTGCCAAAGCACTGTGGTGTTGATTCACAGGAGCGCGACCACCCACTGAGCCTTCAATGAGCCAGGAGAAAACACAGCAAGTATCTCAGCTCCCAGCCTGTGCTTCCAGCAGCGCTACGTCACTAGTTTAACAGTCTAGTAGTGTGCACTCTGCACAATGCAACCTTTGATGAGTAGACAAGTTGTTCTAAGGGTAATATCTATTACAGATGTATATATGTGTGTTTTTGTGTGTATGGATGTTCGCTGTCAAACTTCCTCTTGTTTGTTTTGTTTCAAAAATAATTGTTGCTAAGGATTCGCGAACCGGTTTGCGCAGTTTATTTAACATTTTATACATTTGAGGGGGCAAAATTAAGCCTTTAAGCCGGCTAATTAAGCCGAGTTTGAATATAGAGATGATTAGACTTTGTGCAAGAATCGAGATGTAAGTGTTTTTTACTTTGCTCTTTAACTTGTTAAAAGGTTTCTCTGTATCGCTCAATCGTTGTGCTGCGTTAGAGAACACAACAGACCATATAACCATCAACCTAGTACAGCAAATTGAGACATCTCTTTTTAATGGCTGTCTGTGAGCTTCAGTACAGTCTGCCAAATCTCATCATAAAAATGTTTAGTTTTGTGACTGTAATTTACCTTTTATATGTGTCTCAATGTCTTTCATTTGAGAGAAATAGGCCTGGAAAGCTCTTGAGAAGCCCTTCAATTCACCAAAGTGTGGGAACCCAATTCTGTGTTTATGTGACCTGTATGACAGCTCACAGCAGGGTGTAGTAGAACAACACTGTTGTGTTTACTAGACAAACACGAAAGCAACACAAAGACATGAAGCACATCATTTCTGTCAGTTTGGATTACTTTTACACCAAGTTGTTTGCGAAGATCTTAGAATATATCTACTTTCCTACAAAGTCTGACAGGCAAAAAAAAAAGGACCTGATAGTTTAAAAAATTTCAGCCATATACCATAAACCACTTTATTTGGAGTTAAAACAGACAGTGAATAATACTCTCCTATTTCGTGCACTCACATGTTGTTGAGGGTAAACTTAAAATCTAAAACTTATTTAGCATTCTAAATAAGTTTGACTGACCTGGGTGTAAACCTGCCTCATGGTGTGACTGAAGGTGTTGTTTTGCCTTGTCTGAATTCTTTTAAGAGATACAACCAGGTCCTAAAAAGAAGACTCAATGTGCCCACTCTTTTGTATTCCTCTTCTCTTCCTTCTTTTCAATCTGCCTTGACATTGATGTGCATTTAAACAGTCTTTCATCACAGTCCCAGACAGACTGGTAACCAATAAAATGTGTGCAGATATAAAAAGCCCATCACGGCTCCTTGCCCCTGGCTGTCAGAACAAAATGAAACTTGTCTTGCAGAGCACATTCTGTTTGCATGCAGCACTCGTCTGCACGCTCTGAGAACACGCAGGCAACTCGAGGTGTTGACCCCTGGAAAAGCCAGCGTGGACATTAATTTTACACGGCTGTACAGCGATGAAGTTTTACAATGCTGTTATTCTCCTGCTGTCTGAGCTCACCTTTGACTGTTTGTCTAATTCATGAGGCAGCACAGTGAGAAGCTCCCTGATTTGAGATGATCTTGTCTCATGTCACTCAGTTTACGAAAACAAGACATCATGAAACAAGACATTTATAAAACCTATGAAATGTATTACAAGGATTTCATGGTTGCTATGGTATTCAGCAAGGGGATTCAGAATACATTGTCATTTATAGTCATTGCTCAAAATCAACCAAAAGACACATGCTGATCCTAAGAGAGACTCACTAATATGATAACTGAACACATAATAATAATTTAAATGTCATGGACATAGTCATATTTTTTTTCTCCACATATAGTTCATGAGAACATTAATGATTTATTATATTATTTTTCTAACATGTGAGAGAGGATGTCTTGATAGCAAAAGCATTGTTTAAAGAGATAATTTGGGGCTTTTGCAGTGAGGTCAAATGAGGTACTCAAACACTGACTAAGGTACTTAATAGTACTATCCCTTTAAGATACATTCACAATGTTGTTTTCACACACCTTTCATGATGGATTATTGCACTTAGAGAGATATACATTCAAGTCCTCTGTTTATCAGTTCTCTTTCTCAGTTTATCTTACAATGTTCTCACACACACACACACACACACACACACACACACACACACACACACACACACACACACACACACACACACACACACCATGGGCCGTGGGAGTGAGAGAAATCATGTTGATGATGCAAGATGGTGGTCTGACGTTCTGAGACAAAACAGAAAACAGGAAAGGGGGGGAAATGAATTCCACTCCCAAAGGCTCCCCTTCCCTCCCATCGCACATCACTTCCTGTCACATAACTCTCTATTTGGACCCCACACACACACACACACACACACACACACACACACACACACACACACACACACACACACACACATACATCCTTTAGACTATTTTGATGACAAGTTAATCATATTTCAGTGGAAATGGAGGATTCAAATGAATTTCTCCTCCTTGATGTTAACGTGTGTAGACAAGTATACAGATATACAATATAGTTTGAAAGGTGTTAACCAATGCAACATTGTCTGTGACTTTTGTTGAACCATCTGGTGGAGACTGCACTCTCCCAGATACTTGTTCCCCTCCTGCGTCCTGCCCTCGATCTCTCTGAACATCCTCACACACACACACACAAGTTGTTCCCTTTATCATCGAGGCTGAACCATTATGAAAGAGAGATACAGTCCCTTTTTTAAAGTGTATAAAGCTATTAAAATACAGAATTGCAATGCTGCCCTCCCTCTGGCCTCGCTTACTAATATCTCTTCCACAAGGACATGCACACAAACACACCCACGATGTGTCTGTGCATGTGTGTCGGAGAGAGAGAAACTGGGAGATTGCTGTTTATAGCTTGATGTGGATTCCCATGATGGATCAAGTGTTGTTGACTACACTTAAACACCATGTTGATGTGTACATTTACTTTATTTCAAGTACCGTTTTTCTCCTTGCTTGTATGAGTCTGTCTGTGTGTCTTTGTCCAAGTGTGTTTATTTGTGTGTGTGTTGTTAGCAGATTCCCATTGTTCGACTTATCTATGGTGTGGCATGTGGAAAGCAGCTGAAATCAGAAGGCTTTTTGCCATGACAGGACATTTAAAAAGGTGTAGCTCACCTCGAACAGCCGTTAAAACTTTACGGTTTTTCCAAACTGAGTTTAGCTCCTCCTTGTCTTTTCTCTTTACTCTCAAAGGTTTTCTGTTCCTACTACTGTATCCGACAGATATAAAGGAGCCATGCTGTTTTCTGAGCTGGCCCTTCACACTGAACAAATACCAACTCAAAATAGAGCCAGACCAACTTTTATGGTGCCAGGAATTAATTAGGCCTCAGTGATGTCCTGCTACTACTTCAAAGTAATTTTGGGGAATTGTATTGACTTTCTATTGAGGCATTATGGTTTATAAATAGGCTGCATACATTGATTCAGTTTCTCGTTGTACACACCATCAGTTGGGACAAAAAAACACTGAAATAATGTTCTGAAAGGCTTTTATTGTGTAGGAACTGCAAGAACTGTTGAGATGCATAGAGGATTGGTTTTACAACCTAAGGAAGGAATTTACTTTTAACACATAGGGCAATTTGCAGTGAGTAAGCAGTTGCTTGAACTGTAACAAGACTCACACTCTTCAACCAGTAGCTAACATGCTCACACTGACAATGCTAACATGTTGCTATTAAGTTCTATAGCCTAATGTCAACCAGCTTAGTTAAGCAATTGAACATGCTAGAAATAGGAGCAGCCATCATTAATATAGGAATACTATAAGCTATCAACATAAAATGGCAATGTCTAAATTGATAAGGAACTACAATATAAAACATTGAACGCAACACAGTTTGTAGTATTTTTCTTCATTCTTTCACCTATCTTATACAGTCTCATGTTGGCCCTGCAGTTCTCTTCCTGTTGTGATTTTTTATTGAACACACATCAAAAGGATAAATTGGGCCGGAGCTGCAGCTCCTCCTCCTGACATCTCTCTCTGTTAGAGATCAGCTCCCTCTCCTGCAATAACACAGCGCTGCAAACCTGGCTTGAGACATCTGCTTTCAGACAGCCTCATACTGACCAAACACTTGTAGAATGTAGACTACTGTTCTTTTACTTTGTTGTAATAAAATGTGGCCATCACACAGCAGCAGGATCGACACGGTGGTCTCCAAACGAGCGGTAACAACATCGTACATTATTAAAATGTTCATGTAGGGTGTTGCGATCTTACAGTGGACTTAATATTCTAAATGCAGTCTATTCCAAGTTGAATGCAATGTGGGGAATCATTGTGAACAAATCAGGCATTGAGTCCAGCTTGAGATTAAGCAACATTTTCTGCAGATAAGTCTTTTATTCTCTGCAAATATACTTCAACTTTATATTTGCACATGGAATATATGTTTTTCGTGGTTAGTAATCTTTGCAAAAAAAAGACAACCATGTGCAGCTTTAAATGTATTTAGGTAAAGGCTCCCTGTTTGTGTGGATATATATCTCTCTATTAGTGTGTTATTATCACATTCAATTTGAGCTGTCTGTCCCTCAAACTTCACCAATCCAGTGGAGCTGATGGAAGTAGGTTGTATAGACTGTTACAAATAAATTCCTTTTCTCTTTTCTAGAAACATTGGCATTGTAACTAAAGACAATATGCATCCAAAGAATAACACTGTCTACAGTTTTTATTGGTGCCACTCTAGAAGTATCCGTATTAAAACTGTCGACGCTGTGGCTCTTTGTGTTTATCCATTTGTGCGTTCATGCATAATAATCTCTGCAGCACATTGACCACAATTAGATCGATGGACGCGGTGCTTGTTCCAGACTCTGTACATGTAGGTGAGAGCTCAATTAACAGTCAGCACATTCACACATATCAAAGGTCAGCGGCTGATGGATAGAGAACTTTTACAGTAGCATTAATTGGCAGCTCAGTGTTGCCTGTATCGCTGCCAAATCCCTAGCCCCCCCCCCCCTACTTAGACTCACTCTGTGGGCCACTTAAATTTCACTTGGCCATTGAACAAATGATGTGTATTGTTCATATGACAAAGGAGTCTCTGTGGCTGAAGGGGAGGTGGTGACCCTTATGTGGGCTGTGACTGGATTCCATAAATTCCAACATAAAGAACATGATATATAACAGAATTAAACAGATATGTAAATGTAGGTAACCCACTTCATGCCACGTCAACATATCAGCACAGGCGTGGTTTGCTCTGTCCCACATTTGCTTTTAGAGTCTGGTAGTGTATACGTTTTAATGGGAACCGAGCAAAGAAAAGAAAGTGAGCAATGAAAGTAAAGAATGAGAAATTGTGATTCTGTCCTACAGGGGGATGTTATAAAGAGCAGCAATAAAACGCTTAGGAATGAACTAAGAGGAGGATAATTGAAGCACTACAGTCCCACTTCTGTAATGACATGTTTGGCTACCTATAAAACCGGCTTCCTGGCTCGCTCTGTCCTCTAATTCTTTTTCTGCGTCTTTACTGCCAGACTGTCACAGACGCCTTACACAAAATAATATTTGATTTAGTTATGGGTACAATATTTCAGCACCTTGTATAAACTCTAAAAAGGATTAACACTGTTAACACAGAAAAGGGTTTTAGTACTAATCATACAAGAGTTAATGCTTGCCTAACAATAACCTCCTGTAGATATTTAGTTTATTTTTGTATTCAAGCCCCACTTCATTAATTCCCTATTATTGATTGGTGTATATCAGGGGTGCCAAACTCAAGGCCCGGGGGCCAAATCCGGCCCGTGACTTCATTTTACGTGGTACCACAAGAGCTTTTAAAGAATATAATATGTTTATTATACGGTTACAGAAGCGATGCCCATAAACTACATGTCCCACAATGCATCTCAAATTGGACTTTTTTCTCAGAATTTGACTTTTTTTTCTTCAAAAATATGCCTTTTTCTCAGAATTTGCCTTTTATCTTAGAATTTGACTTCTTTTTCAAAATGTAACTTTCACTTTTTTTTAAAGACTTTTTTTCCAGAATGTGGCTTTTCTTTTTAGATAATTTTGTGATATTCTCACTGAAGAGACTTGCAATTATTTGCCCTAGACTTCTTCTTTCAGACGTAGTTAATTATGAAGTTATTACCCTATCCGATAATAATCCAATGCAGCAGAGGCAATCATTTAATATAATACATTATTTTATGTATATTAAATATTTCTATATGTATTTTTATATAGTCTTAAAGTTACCATCGGCTCTTTGAGTGCAACCATAATGTGAATGTGGCCTGTGATAAAATTGAGTTTGACACCCCTGGTGTATATTATTAAAGAAGTATGTGTTTATTAATTTGCTTAAATTAATGGTTAATTTTGATTAATCTTTTCAGCGGGATATTTTCCACATATAAACTTACATTTTTGAAGCGTAAATGCAGTCACCAGGAATAAAGAGCTATTGTCATGCTATAAACAAACTACATCACACTCACCTGGCTGCACATCACTATTGCTAAGCTAAAGGCGGCTAATGGTTAGCATTATGACATTAGTCAAAGTCAACTTTATTGTCAGTCTATCAGTTCGTGTGTATAGACGTTCTTATTATACATCCATGGTATAGACCGGTACAGACAGAGAGATCGAAATACCGTTAATCACAAGTTTATTTAGCCCCATGTTAGCAATCGCAGACACGTCGAAGCTCCAGACAGTCACCAGTGGCGTAATTACTGGCGTACTTTATGCCGTAGAACAAAGCGTGAAGATCTGGTAAGCTTGTTTTAACCATGGACCTTATTTCAGGCTTCTCTCCACAAACCAGTTCCGAAATGGATGACTACCAGACAAGTGGTAAAATGCTAGGTTGTTTAGGACTCATTACTGCACCACTCTATGGCCACGAAGTAGGATTGCTTGTAAACAAATATTGACAAAACTAGGACACTCGGAAATCCAGAGCCCACAGCAAGTGTTTAGTACGTCATGTTCAAAAGACAATTGAAGGACTGATGTGAGTTTTGTTTGTAGCCTAAGTCAACTCATTGTCATGCATACTGGAAATGTCCTGGAAAGCCAGTCCAACGCTCATTTCTTTTTTATCTCTTTCCCCATCGCATGTTCTTTGACCCCGGATTTAAAGGGGGGTTGCCATGTAGATTAAATAAGAACACTTTTCTCCCACAATGCAGTTCGGCGAAGCTTGACGTCACCCCATTCAAAGTGAATGGGCAGAAGCGTTGAAGCTTCAACGCACGCCGCTGTGTGGACGGGCCGTTATACTACATGGAGTCTTGGGACAGTTCCTCTCACCATGTTCAAATCACAAATCAAAACTCATCTTTTCAGAACTTCAGAATAACGTTGTGATTTACACATTTTAAGTGTGTCGTTTTTCTGTTTCCAACTCTGTGAAGTGTCTATGAGTTTCTTTAAAAACGTCTATAGATTAAGTGTATCATTAGAATTAAATCAAATGAAATAAGTAAAAATGAATCAAATGTTTTTATGACTTATAAAGTTAAAGTGAGAATGGGCAATACAAAATAAAATAAATACGTTTCAGCTGCAATGAGGCATTAAATTGTGCAACAAGCGTGCTCCTGTAGAAGCCGTGTGGTAACCTCATCTGAACTTATCTATTAATATTTTATTTCCCAGTTTCTAAATAACCATCAAGCTTAACCACAGAAAAGCTTCCTGCTTCAAACGTTTTAAATCTTTAATGACATCACTGCTTGAACATGGTTTTGCCATTAGACAGTTTGTATTTCTGATCTCAACCAGGCCAAGCCTCGGGTGTGTGTGTTTACAGCAAGTACAAATAAATAAAAATATGGCATATAGAGCATTGCATCACTTATAGATATACTTTATTTTTTATCAGCTGGTTTAACTTGTGACCGTGCTGGTAATTCCTCTATAAGCCCAACATTCAGCCACTCTTTAACTTAGCGATGGGTGACGTGAAGTCATGTGCCGGCCTGTAAGTTTTCCGTTATAGGCCCAACCATTAGGCCGCCTTAGCTTAGCCGGAGTGACGTGAAGCATGTGACGTGCTGATAGTTCCTTTATAGCCAACATTATCCGCCTTTAAGCTCTAGCGGTGTGACCGTGAAGTCATGTGAAGACAGTGCTGTATTCCTTTAAAGCCACGTTAGCCCGCACTTTAGCTTAGCGGCTGGTGTCGTGAAGCTCATTGTGACCGTGCTGTATGGTTCCCTATAGCCAACATTAGCCGCCTTTAGCTTAGCGGTGGCTGGACGGAAGTCATGGACCTGTGCCTGTAGGTTCCTTTATAGCCCAACATTAGCCCGCCTTTAGCTTAGACGGTGTGACGTGAAGTCATGTGACCGTGCTGTATCCTTTCGACGCCTGACTGAGCCCTTTTACTTCAGATCAGGTACAAAGGTTGTTCGATTATGTGGAAATTATCCGCTGAACAAAACATGTAAATAATCATAGAGTATAAACGTTTGTTAGGACAGAAAGATATATTTTTCAAACAAAATCCAAAGCAATGGAAAAAATACATAGTTTTTTTACCTACGGGAGATGCTGCCCTTCAGGGTCCACTACAAGAATTATATCATCCGGCAGCCTTTATAACGTTAATATACTCTCTCCTCCCTTTACAGTGACTGCTTGCCCTGCCTTCGTGGCCCCTGTCAGGCCAGAAGTGAGGAGACGTCGAGGAGGCTGTGGGACGATCAGCTGCGAACAGCCGGGTATCCAGTGGGACTGACTCAACCTTGGTAACCTCCATTCTTTCCTCAAGGAGTCTTACATCGTTTCTTTAATCCTTTCAGTTCATTATGGTTTCGATGTTTCGTACTTGAAGCGTTTCCTACCTAAAAGTCGTCAGTAA
>NW_011359125.1:1416598-1422170 GCF_000735185.1 Notothenia coriiceps | reverse complement strand
CGTGTGCCTTGGCAGTCTTGTTGGGTTTCCCTTTCCTGTAGTGTTTTTTTTTTTGCATGTTAATGGTATTCAAAAGCAAACATCCTACACAATCCCCCCCTGCACGAAATGCCTCCATTGGACTCCTTTGTTTACTCCCGGGACATAGTGACATCACTATGTAACACTCGTGCTTTCCATTGGCAAGCACTCCACATTGTATGCAATAGGCTAAGGGGCGGGACATATCTAAGCAGTTGACCAATCACAACAGAGGAGGCCAGCTAACCAATCAGAGCAGACTGGGTTCTGGTTTCAGACAGAGGGTGAAAAGAGGTGCTGCAGCACAGGCAGTATGAGAGAAAATACCTTTATGAAAATAAAGCATTTAAACATGTCACAGCAGAGGCGCAAAATAGAAATATGAACTTATTAATAAGTATCATGTCGTAAAAACTCGAACATTTGAACTTACATTATATTGGCCCATTTGAATAGCTGTAGGATGCTAACAAGTAAAGTTAAGTATATAAACATTAACAACCAACACTTGAATAATAGCTTGACGGCTATCAGAAGCTAAAGTACTCAGGCATAAGAATGACTCTTTTCATTGCAATGCCCCAATATCATATACGATTTTATTCAATTATTATTACCATAACATTACTATTCATATTTTTGCTTTTATAGCGTTGAACACTTCTGTTTTTTTATTTGAAAAATAAATGAGAATAAAATAAATGCTTTGGCGTAAGTATAAAGTTACTTAAAATGGAAATACGCAGGTAAAAGTACCAGCTACAGTCTACTTTCATTTTATTTAAAAAATATGTGGAAGTAAATACCTACAGATTCTTGCAGCAGTTTCCAATAAGATGAATGCATGATGAAGTTCCCCTCCATACTAACTGAAAGTCCTCCTACATTACATCACATTACATAATTATAATGCATTACATTATGTTACCGTCATTACATAAGGGGATTTTGCATCTCGCAGACACAGCAGTAGAGTATGCAGTCAGTCCCACTTGGACAAAAACACTCTCTGTTCCCGTCTCCCCCTCTCCCCGTCTCCCCCTGTCCCCCTCTCCTCCCCCTCCTCCACTCTCCTCCAGCTGGTATTCACACATGTGTAATGGGATTAACACGCTCCTGTGCCAGCGAGGAGAGAGGACAGAAATGGAAGGAAAGAGGGGAGGATGAGGCCATGGAAGAAATGGGGGAGGACCACGAGAAAGGAAGATAGAAAGAGAGGGGGCTAAAGAGGGGAAGGTTGAGGGGGAGGAGAGAGCGGGGTTCCTGAAAAGGAAAACAAATGCATAGAGGAAAGAAAGAGGGGCGGCAGAGCTCTTTCTATTAGCTTGTTATTAGGCTACAGGAGGTCACAGGGGACATTTCAGACTCATTTGAATTTCGGGGAGGACAGCCCCCCAGAAGCTCTATCTGAATACAGTCAGAGCAACAAGTGTCTGAATCATCTACTGCGGTTATCAGTGAATAATCTTCTCATATACCAAGATTATCAATCATACAGAGGTAACCGTTTGTGGCAGTTTTTTAAAGTCAAGATTGAGCCTATCCGTGTTATAATACATTTAAGGAACAAGCAAGCATCGACTAGATGGCACTCTGGTGCTCAAAGTGCCAAAAAATTACATTTCAAAAACTGAACAGAAATGTCTCTTTTCAGAAATGTTGACCCTGTTCTTTAAAGAGAATACCTTGTGCTCATTTTCAGGTTCATATTAGTATTGTGTGTCTTCACTGTGACATGTTTCCATGCTTTAATGTTCGAAAAGCTCTTTATTTTTCACATACCTCCTCTTTTCACCCTCTGTCGGAAACCAGAGCCCTGTCTGCCTTTTGATTGGTTAGCTGGCCGCCTCTGTTGTGGTTGGTGTACGTTTATAGATCTGGCTGCTCAGCCTATCATGTAATATGTGTTGAAGCTATAGCCAATAGAAGCGTGAGTGTTACATAGTGATGTCACTTTGTTATGGAAGTAAACAAAGGAGTTCAATGGAGGAGCTGCAGGCATATGTGTGGGAGAGAAACTCCCTCTGGTGTTAACTTTTGCTTTAGCATTTCAAGACCGTTTACATGCACACAAATCTATATAAAACACTACAGGAAAGGGAAAACCCCAAAAAGCGTAACATGGCCTCTCGAGTAGCAGTATCTAAATACATGCAAGCTTTTTTTTCCAGTCGGGGATGAGGTTGGAGTATGTGATTTGGTAGATAGAAAATAGTTCATATTAAACTGCTCATTACACGGGATGTAGGCTACCTTTTTTTTTTTTTAGTAGTTTTGAGTTTGTCAAATGTATTTTGAGCGAACACCATCTAGTTCCATTGTATTGGAGAGGACACAGACATTTTTGCAGCTAATATTCAACATTTGGCACCTCTCACTAAAACAATCAAGTTTCATAAGTATCACTAACGGTAAGAGGAAAATATGAGTTTTATATTTGAGGGTGTCCCTTTAAAATGTATTTTGTGCTCATGATTTTGCCCTACGAACTCAAAATGATTACCACTTGAATATGTTTTGTGTTCACTCTCACAATAGCTTTGTCGCTAATGAACCACCAAAGATTATTACACTTCATAATAAATCGCACAGGAACACTCACCATGTGGCCGAGGAGTGGGACCATGAAAAAAGTGAGCATTTAATAAGCTGCAGGTCAACTCTTCTGCACAGAGACGAAGCGGTCACATTTTATAAAAGCTTAAGGGTGGAGAGAGATAGATAGAGGATGAGGGACTGCAGAGAAGAATGCAAGGGTTATATTTGACCTATTTGCATCCCTGTGCCAAGTCTGTAATAGAGAGAGGAGAAGAAGAAGAACACGAGGGAAACCCGAGAGGCCGAGCATGCAGACGACAGGGAGTGAAGGAGAGAAGTGTGAGTTGGCAAGATGGAGTAGGAGAGGAGGGTGGCTAGAGAGGGGAGCAGCCAGTCAGTCAGACAGACGGAGGTATGTGTGGAACGGTGTCACTCTATATAGAGCTCAGTGTGTATGTGTTAACAGTCTCTTCTGTCTATCTCTGGAGGAACTCCCTCTTCCTATTCCTATTGGCACCATGCACCGCTTCCTCCCGTAATAGGCTACTCTCCCTGAATACCCAGACTGCTTTGTCAACTGTCGCAATATAGAAACATCATCATTTGTATTGCTTCTTTCTACTTGATTAGGTCATATCCCACATTATGCATGCAGATTCACTTCAACAATCACAGAGGAACATGTCTGGACTTGTTGCATTTAATCTGCTAGGTTACAGGGACTTGTACAGAATGTAAATAAAGCTGGTTTCATTGTTGACACTATTATCATGTTGTTTATTTAAAGCTGCGTCAACCCATTGTTGGAACTAAAAAGCGAAAGAACTTCAGACAAAGACACACAGACCTAACTTCATAAAGATGTTGAGCTAACATGTTAGCGCAAAAAGTATTAGCTTAAATGTTTACTTGCCTTTTCAACCCAGTCTCATGGCATTTCGTGTTCACCAACACAATTTTTAATCTATTGATTCGTGTTCACCAACACGATTTCCCCCTTTTTTCGTGTTGCACAGCACGATTTTAAAAGCAATGTATTTGCACGTCTTTTTCTCCGGTCGGGTCGTGGAAGACCGGAAGCTGTGTGGTTCATAAAAACATGTTCTTACTCAATATCAAGCCACAATTATTGCTTTTATTTTAAATCTTATAATTTCTGACTTTTGTTTCCGTCTGTGAGGAAAATAAATGGGGCTCAGAGCCTCAGAACACTGAAATCTGTATATTTAAATCTTTTTTTCCTTCTAATTTGTTATTCTTTTCAAAATAACACACTGTTATTTACTCACCAATAACACACAATTATCCTTGCTTTTATTTATTGGTTTAATTCCATAATCTCGGGCTTGTTTGGCGTCCGTCAGGAACTGAATTTCAAAATAAAAATAACCGGAAACAGACGTAGGCATTTCGAGCAATTACCCAAGATCCACAGCTATGGTTTAAGCTTGTCACTACCACTACCCGGGTTGCGTTCCAATAGTCCATTTAGCTTAGGAACCTTCCTAACCAAGTCAAATGACCCGGAAGTACGTCAGTGGCAGCCATGTTAAGTGCAGTTCCAATTCTCCAAATGAAAGGAAAGGAGGTTTCAAACTTCCTTTATAACCTCCTTTAGCTTAGGAACCACTGGACCTCCCTTACGGCCCGTCCACACACAGGCATGAAAAAAATCTTGAAAAATCTTGATGCTGGGCTTGTCTGAAGCTTGGCGATTTCACGCCCAAGGCGACCAACAACCAATCAGGAATCTCCCAGGAATCTCCCGCCTGCTCCCGGCATACAAAGCAAAAAAAAGCCCGTGTTAAAACGAAGTAAACTGGATATAAACTCCCCAAACAGGTGAAAACCTACCAGTTTCACCAACTGTCTCTGCCATCTCCCTCCATGCCTGGTTCCTCCGGTTTAGGTCCCGGTAGGTGAACAGAGAGCAGTCGTAAAGGACCGGGACATTTCCTACAGCGATGATTAATTTATCCTCCATTTTATGACATATGGAAAAGACCTGCGGTATCTGCATACACGCGGTTTGATTGGCTAGCGCTTGTACTGGCGGGATTTGCATAAACGGGATTTGATTGGCTGATGCCAGCTTCGAAAGCATCGGGAGCATCAAAAGTTGAACATTGCTCAACTTTTGATGCTCACGATGCTTGCAAAGCCATGCTCCGCTCCCCACAATGCAGTTCGGCGAAGATTAAAAAAAAAAAAAAATCTTCTACGTCACCCCATTCAAGTGAATGGGCGAAGCTTTGAAAGATTTTTTTCATGTTCACGTACAGTACAAGCGCTAGCCAATCAAAACTGCATTACATATTACAGATCTGCCGTAGTTCTTTATTTATAGAGCCCTGATGAGAAGACCTTTGGAAAAACTGGAAGAAATGCCGCTGAAACTGAATACTTGACGTGNCAAGTGTCTTAGGTTCAAGTTAGACAACTAATGTCTGGGTTAGTGTTCATGACTTCATGTTTATGTCATCTTAATGGTTAATCTCAATGCACACACACCCGGTGTGTGTGCATTGAGATTAACCATTAAGATGACATAAACATGAAGTCATGAACACTAACCCAGACATTAGTTGTCTAACTTGAACCTAAGACACTTGTAGCCTGTCTCTGCTGAACACACAATAAGGGGAGTGTCCACACAGACACCTGTCAACCCGCACTCTGCTGTTCCTCAGCGCCACTCCCCCTCCCTCCCGCATGAAATTATGAATGTAAAGCGTATAGTAATCATAGATAACACGGCAGGGTCCGTGACAATTTGTTTTCATCTAATTTCAAATAACAAAGTCTTAAAGTCTATTAAACTGTTAAGCCAAATTCAGATGATAAATACAACTTTTAAGCTTGTAAAGGCATAATTACAAGCGGTAACTTAACGTCACAGCAGGCATAACAACAGCCGGTGTTTCTTGTGTGTGTTTCCCCGGGAAACAAACACAATACGCACAAACGCGTCACAGATTATTTGCGGTATTTTGCTGCCGAACGAAGTCATGTA
>NW_011359125.1:1415401-1416558 GCF_000735185.1 Notothenia coriiceps | reverse complement strand
CAAATCTCTAAAAAAGGGGCTGCAACGGATCTGATACAGACTGATCCAGATTTGAACACTTCTATGACGTCACATAAGTGGCGCTACGGCTATTGGGCCAACTCCACCAATCAGGAGGAGACAGCCACAGACATTGCCGTTGGAAAGCGCTGGAGACGCTGTAGTACATATGCCAGGCCTGTAGATGGTGCTGTTCTCACAGAATCAGCCCATGCAAAGACAGTGTTAAATTGAGCGAAATGAGGAATGGCTAAAATGCATGATCTGTTTGGTATTTTGAAAAATAAAAAGTATAAATATGCCTTTATATAGGTATGGTCCTGCACTATATTATTCAAATATAGCATGATAGGTCCACTTTAACGTCACAGCAGGCATAACAACAGCCAGTGTTTCTTGTGAGTGTTTCCCCGGGAAACAAACACAATACGCACAAACGCGTCACAGATTATTTGCGGTATTTTGCTGCCGAACGAAGTCATGTACGCAGCTCACGACGTAACTAGGAGTCTAGTGGACGGTATCAGTACTACAAGTAAAAAAATAAATATATTTTTATTAATTACGTTGTTTATACATTAATCTGAGGGCCGCAAAAAGAGGAGCTGGTGGAATGTTGCCCATCCCTCATATAGATAGACTTTTTCGACCTTATTTGTTCAGATTTCTTTATGAAGTACAAACATAATGGTACCAGCAGTTGGCTATAGGGTGTAGACATTAGGTTTCTGGTGCTGAAGGGTTCTTGGTAGGACTTGGAAGTATTGGTATCAGTCAGAAAAGCAAGACTTGGGACTTGGATAGAAATTTAAAACAATCGTTGTCACTTGTGAAAGTTTCAACAATATTTTTGACTCGCTAGCTTTGGAATCTCACAGTTTTATCATAACCTTTTATAAAACATGAATAATTATTTGTTGATCATACTTTTGTATTAGTGTGAACCTAATATTTAAAGTAAACTAAGCTAAAATGAGTAACTGTCCACCACTGCAGAGGACTTCCTTATAATTAGATTACAGTGTGTTTTCATGCGTCATGCTTTCTTAAGGTCAAAATTAACATGTGAAAATGCTGACCATACTACAGTAGCACACACACACACACACACACACACACACACACACACACACCTGAGACTCGACCGAAGGCACACG
>NW_011359125.1:1407338-1415361 GCF_000735185.1 Notothenia coriiceps | reverse complement strand
GAAACCCACTTCTGGGGTCATTTGGGTGCATTTTCCATATCTCTGTCCCCCCTCGTTCTATTTTGATGATTGACATCTCTTTTTAACCGTTAGAGCCAATAAAATCGAGGGGAAGTTCCTAAAATCCATCCAAACATTACCCATTGGTGAATGAGTGATACGCACCCAGAATGCCCCGGAGCCGGAAGCTGCGATACACTCTGGTGGCTACCATTAGCAGCTAATATTAAATCTTCGATTTTTACATAAAAATGGAATTATGGATTATCAATAATTTTTTCAAAGTGACAGACACATTGGATTAACCTATGGATTAACCTTCAGAAGTGTTTTTATCGTTTTAATGCCATTGAACACGACTTTTGATCAGAATAACTACTAAGGTGAGACGAACTCCCGTGTTTGCTCCGTAATGCTACGTGTTTTGATGTCTGTGTTTGCTTCCCCTGTCGCTTCGCTTCTTATGAGACTTGTGTTTTGTTTTGGTAAAAATGGTTCGTACTGTCAGTTAGCTGAGTTTCTTCCCGTTTATCTGGTATGACACATTAATAGGTTTTAAATATTAAGAAGCCCTGAGACACAGTGTCGTGAAAAACGCAGCCCCTCTCTACCGGGGGCTCTCGGGCTTAACAGGAACATTTCACCCCAGAAAGATCCTTTGTTTGATAACACAAACACATTAGCTTGAATCTGTGAAGAAGTCTTTCTTGTCTGCTTCCTCAATAGAAACCAAAACATTTAGAACATTTGTAATGAATTGAACTATGATGATTCGCCACATTTAGCAAAACAACATCAAAAAGGTCCTTAATAAACGCTCTCACACTCTGTAAAGTTCAATCCAATCTGATATATGCAGTTGTGTGCTCACTTCCATGCAAACTCATGCATTTCCCTCAAAATTTACTTTCTAATAAACTTCTGCATAATCAGTTATTCCATAAACAAGTAGTGCATCTGCCAAAGCGTGAAAGTGTTTATGCAAAAATGTTTCTCATACTAAGGATTTTGCATAAAAACATATGTTTGGGAAGTGTGTGAGCCAATGACTGGATGTATAATACTTGGATTATACTGCACAAGTTGTGTCCGAGTTTGTAAACAAATGTATATGTTGTCCTGGTGTTAAATGCTGCAATCACTTTCATTCATAAAACCTTTGGATTTTTCCCTAACCCTGAAGGCATGCAAGAAAAACTAAGTGTTCTTCACACATTCCCAGTAACACAGGGTAAGTAAATTATGAACAATGGGTACGTTTGAAGCTAATGTATATATAGTTCACATGTACTGTAGGAGCATAAAGCAGCCTGCTTCTGATTTAAGATGGATTTCTCTCCACAAACTCCACAAAATCTTTCGATATTCGACCCAGTTCAAGTGATATCCCGAGAGAGAGAGAGAAAGAGAGAAAGAGAAAGAGAGAGAGAGAGAGGCAGAGAGAGAGAGAGTGAGTGAGAGAGAGAGAGAGAGGTTCTGCTTCATGTTTAGTTTGGCACATGCATGCCTTTGTCTGTGGTGTGTTATGGGAAGACAGAGAAGAGGGGAGGAGGAGGAGGAGAGAGTGAGTTGCAGGGGAGGAAGTTTGTGTTTGTGCGGAGGGCGACACAGAAGCAACATTCCTTCGACTGCCGGCTGAGATCCTACCAACTTCAATAACATCCAGAAGCTCCAATATTAAAAACAGCCCGTGCAGGCTGAGTGTCAGATGATAACTTCACCAGACGACATATGACAGACAGCTCTCAGAGATGTTTCCCCCCAAAAATTACAGGTTGCACAGAGCCAACCTGGCATGACAGGTCCACTTTATTGGCAAAGTTAAAGCTATGCGTTTCACTTCTGCTTTCAGATCGGATCTTCTGGACTGGTTTCAAAGAGAAATGGATGCATATGGTTTTGCATTATTTATTGTCTTCCTCATGTTTTTATATTGCACATTGTGGCTGTTTTCTAGCCCCTAGTATTCTAAATGTAATATTAGATGGACTGATATCAGATATTTTTGTAAAGCTCTGGGAAAGACAAGAATACCAAATACATGTTATAGAAACACAGTTGTATTCATATTGCTACCATGACTGTGTGTATCTCAAGTGCATGAGAACATATATGTTGCTTACTTGAACAGACTCTCTGATATATGTTCCAGGCTATTTTCAGGGTGAAAGATGGCGATGATCCTCTATAGTTACATATTCTCCAGAAATCCTCCACTGGCTCTAGTTTGTAATCTGAGATGATATCTATGGATTAAGGGGGATTAGCCTGCATCTGTCCCCGATATGGACTCTTTTGGGTGCTGAGAAACACTGCGTCATCTGACCCATCTCCATTATTCACCAGGCAGAGAGGAAAGGGGGTAGACAAGGACAGCCTCACACACACGGCCAGAGATGAGACTGCGATCGGAGAGTAATCCTGGGTTAAACATCGAGATGATGTGGAGAGCTCTGGCGGACTCACTTCACTGTTTGATTGCTATATCAACTTTCCCTGACCTCTCTGTAACTCTGCTTCCCATTTGACCGTCTCAGAGGAGAATTGATTACCCTTTACTTTTCATCTGACCCGACGAAGTACCGGTAGATAGGATATACTTTTTATCTTCGTAAATTCTCCTGCCCCTTGGCCTGATTGCTAAAAATAAAAAAAGACGATCAAAGACTGAGACTGATTAGCGAAGCCTTTGTTTAACTAAAATATGACCCTAATCTCAGAGAGGATGCTGGGGCGAAAACAGATCAAAGGGCTAATCTGTTTTAGAGAAAGCAGGAAAAGTAATTCCTTCCATAAAGTTAACGTCTGAACTCGGCACTACTGAGCTCTAAATCTGTCTTGTTCTCCTCATCGTGTTAATATTTAAAATAGCTTAACACTTTGAGATACAACTCATTAATACAGACGTGTTTCCAGCCTTCCTGCGTTTACAATGTGACCTAGACATTGGAAATGATGAGTCAGAACTGTCCTGTTCTGGCTGTGCTTCCCATCTAACAGCGTTATTTCTGTCCTCATTTCCCATCAGTACACCAATACACACAAAATCTTGCAACATCATAAACAGCCCGACAGAAGCAAAGCACGAGGCAGCAGCACACATCAAAAAGTGTTTCTTGATAATGACCCATTGAGAATATGATTATGTGCAATAACTGTCAGTGGCAATGCATTATTAAGTTGTTATTGAGGAGTTCAAACACTTCCTTTGAGCTGCTGGCTGTAAGTTTTGCTGTACTGTTGTGATATTTCATGTTTTGCCGCAGTTGGTACTTGTGTTTCTGCATGCTGTGTGGTGTATGTTTGGAGCTCTCACTGGAACAAAGAGCTGTCAGATCATACGCCTCTGTTACTGACTTGACTTTATTTTGGATTTATTGTTCGGGACTTATAATGCTACTATCGCTGTTGGACTCCATTTGTATTATTGTTTTATATCCATCTTTCTCTGGGTCTTTTCACAACTACAACTCTGCTACAGTTTATCCTTCTCTTTCATTGATTTGTTATGTTAATCCTTGTTTTAGGAGTATTGAAATAGTGTTGAAGTGGACCTGTACAGGACATGTTGTAACTCGCAGAGACCCTTGAAGTAGGTGCATCCCAGCAAGGAAATAGCACAGCACGTAAACCAACTAACTACTACTGTAATCTAAATGTTGGTAAATACATCAGGGGGTAAATCATAGTTTTGCTTTTGGGGTTTTCCCTTTCCTGTAGTGGTATATAGGTTTGTGTGCATGTAAATGGTCTGCAAGGTCAAACCCACCCCCCTGCCCAAAACGCCTCCATTGGACTCCTTTGTTTACTTCCCTAACATAGTGACATCACTATGTAACCCTCATGCTCATATTGGCTAGCTCTCCAACACATTGTATGTAATAGGCTAAGGGGCGGGACATTTCTAAGCAGTTGACAAATCACAACAAAGGAGGCCAGCTAACCAATCAGAGCAGACTNGCCACAGTCGCCCTTATAGTGAAAACCACCCTTGAATGATGGGATAGAAGATACAGGGTACTTATTATATGTTATAGTTTGGATTCCTAAAGCTTTTAGTCTTCTATCCCATCATTCAAGGGTGGTTTTCACTATAAGGGCGACTGTGGCTGCGAGGGAGTGCGGTCGTCTTTCAACCAGAAGGTTGTGGGTTCGATCCCAGCCCATGCAGTCAACATGTCGATGTATCCTTGGGCAAGATACTTAACCCTGAGTTGCTCCCGATGGCATGGCCAACGGTGTGTGAATGTGTGTGAATGTTAGGTCCTAGAGTAAGGTACACTGCTCTGTATGAATGGGTGAATGACATGTAGTATGTAAAGTGCTTTGAGGGGTCTTAAAGACTGGATAAAGCGCTATATAAGTATAGTCCATTTACCATAAGTACTTTTTTTACTATGTTCAATCTGAATTTATTTTAAAATAAAAACATCTATATTGATTCTGACACTTCTATATCCAACACACAGATGTAGCCTTGCTTTGAGAAAAAAGATTATTAATTTTCCCCTTGTAGAAGTGAAGATATGGTCATTTGTTCTGGGAATATCATTTTCTAGCCTGACACCTGAAAAACAGGCTTAGGGGTTAACCGGTTAAAGATATCCGTCCCATATTCTATTTTCAACGTACATATACCGGTAAATACATTCTGCTGTGATGTTTGTAGGGGGCTCAGTGTTGGCAGAGAGTTAACTGGCTGATGACTGTGTTTCCACTAGTGTTTGTTGCAGGTTGAAATGGTTACTTAATCGTGTCCACAGAGTGGCTCCGAGGAGACGGAGAAGCACCTCTTTATCACCCCATCATCTCTGCGCTGTGTAAACATCACATCTTAGGGGTCAAAAGTCCAGCGCTGTCCTCACAGCTCAGTGTTAACACATTACACTCTCTGTGCACCCACACACAACCAAACAATTTCACCCCCTCCCTCCTTTCCCTGTCTCACTAACACATGTTTTTAGAAGAAGCCACAGAGCCTGAAAGCTGTGTCTGTGATACAGTGTGAGTCTGGGTGGGCCTCCACTGTGACCCCCATTACATGGATCACCGTCCAGCTCGGAGTCAGAAACACCACTAATGAGACCTTGCCTTCTGACGAGATGAAATGAAGAAAGAAATATTCTCTCTGGCAGATTGCTCTTTGATTGACATTAATTTACAGTTTATATTCCAGAGACAGACTGAGCCGTTTCTTGTAGCACTATCAGCCAGACAATACGAGCTCTAGTTGTCTGGTACTTGAAGGGAAAACAGAAAAGTGATGTATTTGTGAAGAGGGAGGATGATGGGGCTGGATCGAGAGAAGATAGTCCTCTAGGTAAAGAGAACACAGTAAACACAGCTTGACAACCTGAGATTTCTGCTGCCCTTTCACGCACTGAGAATGTATATAGAAGTGTGTGTGTGTGTGTGTGTGTGTGTGTGTGTGTGTGTGTGTGTGTGTGTGTGTGTGTGTGTGTGTGTGTGTGTTTGAATCTCTTTCTGTTTTTCAGCCATCCGGGTATAGACTTCCTGAAATGCCGACACGTGCTGCTATTGATAACAGGATCCTGTACTTAAACTCTCATTAGCTCCACCAGCACAGGCCGGATTATATGTCTGCTTTGTTCTAATACCCTGTTTAAAGTGGATATAATGAATTTTGAAATATCAACAGTGGAATTAATGACGAGGTGAATGTGGAAATAGTCGCTCAGGAGGACAGTTAAATATTAGTAAATGCTACTACGTTTATAAAGCAGATCCTCCAGCATTTTGGTTGAAAGTGCAAATTGAAATAGGCTACAGCTATACTTTCAATGTGTCTGATACATATTTGATCAACATTTCGATGTATTTAAGTGCATTTAAGTATACTGTTAGTGTTTGACCAGACTCGGTTTCGGCAGAAAGATATAGCAAACGGTAATAACGGATCCGCATTGGGATTGGGGCCAAATAACTTTCATCCAACACTCATAGTTTAACGGCAGATGATTCTAGAATAAGTTGATAGAGACTAACATTTCCTGTACTAACATAACACATTTGAATATACAAACTACAACATTTAAATAATACTGGGTGTTCATAAATAGATGCTTAAAATAACTATAAAATACAAAGAAATAACTATTTATATCTCTGTCCCTATCTGCTGGATGTGTACACAAGCAAATGACTGCTAACGAGACCTTTTAACTACCTTTCACCAGCAGATGCAGTGCTATTTGTGTCTAGGTTCATTAAACCACATTAGGATCCAATCAGCCCTCACACCAGTTATATAACATGTTTGTGCTCGTCTCAATTAGATTGTTTTGTTGAAATAATGATTGAAGATTGTACGCAGCAGTCACTATAGAAACCACAGCAACAATGTACAAGTAGGTGCAATGGTACATCGTATATGTTAATTAACATAAACAGACACAGCTGTACACAGTAGGGATCATAAATACCCATGATGACAAAACAATATGTATTTATAGGGCAACTACAGTATCTGAAGAAGGGCCTGGTGTTGGATACACCACGCAGCATAACATCCTATTTGGTGCCTGATATATATTCTAGATATTTATTTTACGTTCCGCAGCAATCCCATTGGGATGCTGGATGTGACTGCCTTTTTAAATTGTTTTTTTTACAAGAAATAGATTACAAATCTTTTCACTGCTGCAGACGGACTTTGGTTCGTTTGTCAAACAAAAGACACAAATCAGCCACTGAGAGTCTGCAGATCAATTGCAGTGTACTGAGTAGATACTGAATGTTCTGTAACGCAGATTAAATACAACAACTTGCTTCCAACGACCTTTTTGAATTTCCTCTTTCATCAAGACGCCACTTAGCACAGCCAGCTCCTCGAGCGATAAAGATCATAAAGCACATCACTCCAGTCAACAAAGCAACACATGTGCTGAAAGTCACCTGTCGTTCTTATTATTTGAGCACAGCCCCACTAAAAATAACTTGTTATGCAAAATGGTAATCAAAGTCCTGTTTGCCTCTTAGATGGCTAAATAGATGCTATCAGTAGCCTGTCTGTCTTCTAACACTTTGTGTGACACATTACCACCTGCCTTCCCAGCATGCTGTTTGGTTGCACACCTCACAAAGTCAGACTATATTTACCCTGTTTGTATTGCCTTGATAGCAGCACAACATGTCGAAAGATCACTGTAGTTTTTAGAATTCAAGAAACTTTTAATCTTTTCTCTTCCACCCTTTCATTTGCAAACAGCAATATCCTGTTCTGTTAGGGCTGAGAGGAAGTGAAGGTCAGTGGGCAGCGGTCTCTGGATTGGGCCCGCCTGGTCAGGATAACCGGAGGAAATATGTATTCTGGCCTGTAACTAAATGTTAACGAGGCCTTTTTCCTGTAGTGTGTTGTTTTGTGTGCATGTAAATGGCATACAAAAGACTACAATCCCTGTGTTCTCTCGACGTATTTCTGACCGTCGCCAGCCCCAAAGACTTCATTTTAGTTATATAACTGTGAAAAATCGAGAAAGATTTATGATTAAATGTTCGATATGATAGAACATCACGTTTTTGGTATCACGTAAAATCACATTTCAGTGTTCAATAAAAGTTTACGATACAAGACGACAGTGGACTACGCCAGTTCCTGCCTTGTCCCTCTCTTTATTTTTTCGACCAGGTACAATAAAAAAACAGGACCATAAGTAAAGTGTTAGCAAAAAAATTTCTATGTCTAGTCTCGTACAATTTATAACTAATCACAAACTATTGATAGATAGGATTTGGGGCCAGATGGAAGGAAATTTCCCCGGGATAACGACCAGCTACAGTCACACGCCCACCGTCCCTCCACATCACGAGATAACACTTCACAGAGCACGACAATTACAGTTTTCGGAGAATAACAAGAGTATGACGGACCACGCGTCGTCGGAGAAAAGTGTGAGCAGAACTTGGTCTCGGGTCAGACGAGACTACGCACACGATCGATATACTCGAGGTTACCTCTGCAAAGTAAGCCAGCCCCTCCCACCCCACCTTCACACACCCTCTC
>NW_011359125.1:1387343-1407328 GCF_000735185.1 Notothenia coriiceps | reverse complement strand
TGTGTGTGTGTGTGTGTGTGTAACGTTGTGTGTGTGTCAGAGAGTATATCAATTGAACTACAAGTAAATAATCTCCAGCGGTTTCGATATGTCATGAATCAAGAAAAAATACCAACATTTATTTTGGCTCAATCTAATTCTTGCTTTCTTCTGAAAAGTCACTCTATAAATCCTGGATGCTTATGATAATATTGTGATTTTGGGCTCAAATCACGAGGACTTCCTTATTGCTTAATCTGATCGCAAAGTTTAATTTTATGCGGCCGCCATCCACTGAAGGCATAGTACTCAACGGCACATGTTATGTGATGAGGTTGGACCTTGCAAAGTTAAGCATTGTAAAGTCTTTGGTCAAAAAGCCACAATATTCAAAATAGATTTGTGATTTAACCTCAAAGAATTGTATACTTTTCCCTCAAACAGTAATTGTATGATTTCATCTCAGCGAATATTCATGGTTGTTTAATCACATAAAGAATATTTTCATTGTAATGTATGTATTTACCAACCTACAATAGCCCTAATACACCATCATAGTGCTAATACTCCTAAATGACTTGTGAATAGTTTGAGAGTGAGCCTGATGCTGCATGAATGTGTGACTGGGTGTTTCTCAATGTCGAGGAAGGCTGCTCCAGAGCCACTATTTCAAGCATACTACGCCATCGAGTGCCGCCGAAGGACTGTTCCAATGTCCAGCATACTTGGAATTCTACCGAGCCCGGCGTACTTCGTAGCGAGACATTTCAAGGCTGCACATGTGTAGACTCCGCGGTCTTAAAATCCCCACAATGCTTTGCGCACGGACCAATGTAAGACGGGCCTCTCATATGACGCACACTTGCTAGCCTGTTCTTGCTAGCCTGTTCCACTCTTCGTTTTCCGAATTCCAGGAAGTATTTTTGCCTCGCTTCTGAAGCAAGTGACTCGGAAGACATGTGCTACCAAGCAAGCGTACTTGAAATTGAGAAACACCCAGAGTTTGCCATTGGGGCACATTTATATTAAATTAGAAATGGCCAGAGGTCTGTCCGCGCTCATCTCTCAAGTGTTATCTTCATTAGTGAGACCTCTCTCATCTGCTTCTCCATCTCTCATATATTTGTGCTCTTTATTCCTTTTAATCATCAGTGAAAAAGAGAGTTCTCTCTCTCTCCCTCCTCCTCCTCCTCCTCCTCCTCCTCCCTCCCCTGCCTGTGTGTTTGTCCGTGTCCAACAGAGTCACACAGACTCCTCTGTTCTCTGTCTGTCGCTAGTCTGTTTAATGAGTCCTGCTTGGGATGGTACATTCTGCAGTTTGGCCTTTACTCTGGGGCCAGGAGGGAGTGGGCAGCATGAACAAAAGAGGAAGCAAAGCCTGCCTGGATAGATGGCACCAGTCTGTCACTTTAGCAGCAGGGATTTTAAGTTAGTGTGCTCCAACTTTAGCTTCAGACAGAAATTCATTAATGCTGTCTCACTATGCGATGTTTCAGATTCTGTATATCTTCATATTTGTTAAATGTCGCTTCAGATAGCCAGATATTTTAGATTGGCTCCATGTGGACATCCCTTCAATCCACCCAGACACTTCATTTCCTTTTTGATGAAAACTTTTATTTTCTTCCAGAACAAGGGTGGATGATTTCTCTGTCCATCTGTTTGTCCTTTCTCCGCCACATATTTGCAGATACATTCAGATTAGGAGTTGATTGGATAGCAAGATGATGGAGGGAGTTGGCAGTTATAACACAATATACCAAAATTGACCTAAATAATGCTTCTGCTTTAGATCCATGTGATTACCTCTATCTGTATTCTGCATGACTTACTATGCTGTACAATCAAAGCCAACTACAACAAGGAAACTGAATGCGAGCCGTGCAGCTGGAGTCATTTAGATTTTATAAGTTTGTTTTCTGGTTCAATATGTTTCAGTCATTNTCAGCCAGCCCCTCCACCCACCCCACCGTCACACACCGCTCTCTTTTGAGGGAGAGCTCTCTTTGTGTCCCAACAATCCAGAAACGATACGGTAAATGTACGTGTGTTGTGTGTTGTGTGTGTCCTTTGTTCCGAGCAATGGGTAAATCGAATGTCCGGTTCTTGAGTGTATAAAAGGCCAGATGACTGTCGGCGCTGTAGTCTCTGGCCGACCGGGAGCGTGGAAGTGAAAGGAGAGGCAGGAGATTGTCTTGTCCGATAACGCAGAAGCGCGTGTTGACGGTGTTCCCACCTTCTCTTTTCTAATTTTCGAGCAAACTTTAAGATTTTTGATCGTTCGTCACTAGAAGCTGTTACAAACACCCGGACACGATAGTTTCCGTTATAGTTTGTCCCATTTATATCACGCGACTGCAACACTCCACCGTTGGTTTGGGGTCGTACGACCCTGTCCGTCACCATTACACAGTGTGTGCTTTGCAGCGATGCGGTCTGTGCTGTCGGCGATGGGGACTATGTGTAGGATAAATCGGTAGATGGTGCGTCGCGTTTGTCCGGAGAGAGCTAGAGTGGAAAACGTATTGTATAAAAATCAGCCCCGAACCCCGAGTTGTATTATGCTCGTTGCTGGTTCGCAACTGAAAGTCCGTCGTACACAACGAAACAACTGACCTCAGCTCACTTAACAATACTAGACATAGCGAGTCCTCCCGACCGACACGATTCACCGCAGAACTACTTTCCTCCCTTTCAGTTGTTGTCTCAGCAACCTTCGTTCACAAACATAAATTACACCCCGCAATGTCTCTGTAAAGTCATAGGATGACGTCAGTATCCATTGGACTCTATTAGCTAGCACACCACATCAGAGCAGACTGGGCTCTGGTTTCAGACAGAGGGTGAAAAGAGGTGCTGCAGCACAGGCAGTATGAGAACAATAAAGAGCTTTTTGAACATTAAAGCACGGAGACATGTCACAATAGAGACACTAAATACTGATATGAACCTGAAAATGAGCACAATAGGGCCCCTTTAAAGGAAGGTAGACAGTTTAGGATAGATAGTATAAACACTAATCAAATATTTAACATCTCTGATCTTGTATCTGTTAAAAAAAACGAATTGTGAAATGAATACCAGGACAAAAAAATAACAATGGACAAGCTTTTTTATTTTCTTCCTCTGTTCGTTTTGACACATCAAGGTGACACAAAACATAAATTTGAAAATAATGTGTGACTTTTACACCTAAAATTCACTATTGGTTTGCACTAACAAGATAGTATAGCTTGTTAATTAGTAATTTTAGAAAGAGCTAAAAAGTGTAATATATTGATTTTACTTCAGAAACCGCTTCCAGTCTTTATGCTAAGCTACGCTTACTGCTTGTTGTCTTAAAGTTCACAGTCAGCTTACATACGTGACAATGCTATCAATATGGTATAACTCTGAGAGTCAATCTCTCCCCAAAAGTCTAACTGTTCCTTATAATAAGTTTAATGTTTTCAAAAAGATACACTCACAGCCCCTATCTCTGATGGCCAGACTGGGACACACATAAACTCTGTGCACACACAATGAAGGTGACTATCATCTATTCTGTGCAGCTTTAGGCCCCCCAGGGCTTTCAATGGCCTTTTTAGGGTCCCATTAAACAACTGTGAGCAAGCCTGCAGGTGGGAGGAATCAAGACGTAGTGATGGCTCTATCTGTGGGCAGATGGTGATGGAGGAGGGAGAGTTGGTGCTATGACTTTTGAGGGAATGTGAAGGATGGAGAATAACAGCAAGTGAGGAGAAATGAAGGGGTAACAACTGACCAAACGCTGACCTTAAGTTGAGATGAAGTTGTGATTGAATGAGAAGATTCAGGGTGGTTTGAAATTAAAAATAATTTGAGGGAAGAAAGTGGAATTGTGAAGTTTTAAAATCATCTCCAACTGGCCAATGCTTCACCATTCAACCATGTTTCAAGACAATTATGCAAGGAGTTTTTCCAGACGACAGAAGCTCTAAAGTGTGGCTTAAAAGATCTCCAGGCCTCGTAGTTTAAAGATAGCTCACCTCCTGACACTACAGCTATGGTCTTTGACCCTATCGACCTTAGAACTTGAGACTTGCATGCTAGATGCTCCCTCACCTCAAGATACAAAATATCTTTGTGCACATCCGCTAAGCAGACCCCTCTAAACAGCGCCTGTTTACTATCTGAAAGCAGCCACAGTGTAAAACGTCTCTTTGATTATTTACTTCAGTTTGGAATTTGTTTTAATTAAAGTTTTTATGAAACACAAGTTTACAGTTTGCTGTTGGTTATAAAATGAGAGAATCAGAGAGACACGGGCCAGATAAAGCAAATGGAAATGTTCCATTCATTTGAAGAGAAGGAACACACACAGATGGTGATAACATGTGGAAGCACGCACTGCAATTTCACACAGCAATTAGTTCACAGCTAAATACTGTGGGTTTGTGTGTGAGCTTCCCTCTGAGCGCTTGTAACAGCCAGCTGTGTACGAGTGAGGAGACTTCCGTTAAGAAAACCAAAGGGGTACATTTGGTGAAGTTGAGTGGGATCGTTTTCTACAGGAACACATCAATACACACTGGAGACTTAATTCAGTCAACAGTTGTGATTAACTTATCATCCCTATTTATTTGTGACTTATTTTCTGATTTAAAAGGATAAAATACCCTTGTTGTCATGGCAGCAGACATTTCAATTCCACCATTATGGTTTGCTATAATAAGGAAGGGAGACAGATATTTGTCACGCCATTATAATGGATTGAGCAGGTTTTGATGTGCCCACTTCCCCATGATTACATTTCCTCATCATCATTTAGTCCCAATGGGTGTTTGTCAAGGGAACCATGGTGATGCTATCAATAGGGTCCGCCTACTAGAATGCGTCATACCTAAATCACTCTTGATACAACAAACTACAAAAAATCAGGAGTTGTTAAAACTTCTTTTGACAGATTTGACTGCTGTGAGATTTAAACTATCTGAGACTTTACACCCTAAATACTTGATTTGAGAACTAAAGCAAGGATTATAGAGCCTTTGGTTCTGACTGTTAAACACAACCACATCAGGTATGTCTTGCATGACCATACAGTCATACACCTTTACATATTTCATTGTTAGACCTCTTGTTTGGACTTAAAGAGGACATATTATGCTCGTTTTTATCTTCAGATTAGTATTTTTTGCTTCTACTGTCTCCATGCTTTAATGTTGAAAAAAATCTTTATTGTTCTCACACTGCCTGTGCTGCAGCACCTCTTTTCACCCTCTGTCTGAAACCAGAGCCCAGACTGCTCTGATTGGTTAGCTGGCCAGCTCTGTTGTGATTGTTAAATCGCTTAAAAATGTCCCGCCCCTTAGCCTATCACGTACAATGTGTTAGGAGCACTAGCCAATAGAAGCGCGAGTGTTACATAGGCTTAACAAGTCCCTGTGAATAAAACCCTGCTTACCTCCAGAGCTTGGATCACTGCTCAGAGGATCCAGATGGTTCCGATTCTTAATTATAGAAATTGGATTCTGGGACATCTGCTCAGTGTCAGAGCATGTTGTGTTTGTCTGCTGTTTGTTGTCGTGGACTGTGTTTATGTTTATGTTAAAATTGGAATTATGGGGGCTGGGCTGCCAGCCAGTGCTCGGCACACCAGGAAGTGCTATTCCACCATTCGTTCCTCAATTACAGTATGTGCTATTTCAGTTAACCAGCCTGTTAAACAGCAGACAGCTAATTTAGCTCAGCTCAGCTTCATGAGCTCAGAAACAACGAGAGCTGACAAACATGTGTGTGCTTGTGTATGGCCTATTACAGATGCTCTATGAGAAAATGTTATCTGTAATATCATTGCAGATCATTACTCGTTCACTGCAGTTCACTTTTTCTCAAAGATGCCCGCCTCCCTCCTTTGTCTAGTAGTATAATTCCAAAGTTTAAAACTCAAATTTATTCAGCAATCAGCAGTTTGTACAGTTGTCCAAAAGCTGTTTAGCTTGGTACTCTAATTTCACATATAGGCCAAATCACATTTTGGGATTCAAAGATTTGGTTTCAGGTCCGATGAACATTTTTGACTATCGTAGTGGAGATACCAAGGTTTGATGAAGGGTTGGAAGTCCACTGATGCTGCCAACAAAATCTGGAGATGATTGGATAAGCAACTGTAGGAGTTCACAATAAAATGTGTAGTATGAGCGTGTGTGAGAGAGAAGAGGAAGATTTGCTTCATAATTGTATTAAAGTCTCAATGCCACACACTTAACACTAATATAATTAGTTCCCAATGTTGCCTCCAGTCAAATATTTATTTAAATAATCTAACAGAGTCTCAGTGGTGGAAAGACCCAATGTGTTTCAAATAATTCCTCAGCATATCTGACCCAGTTATATGCAATTTTTGTTTGAGGCTTCTTAATTCATGTTTTATGAAATGCAATATATCTTAGTGTCCTTTATAAATTTGGCTCACCTAGCCGGAGTCTTCCCTGTTGAAAACTCAACTGTGACACGTTAGAATGTTTTGTGCTCAAATTTGCAGCTACAGTATGTACGGGACATAATGGTCTGATCAACTGGTCTAATCATGTGGGGTTATAAAAGTTCACCAAATGAGCACCTTGTTGATGATTTGCTCTGTAGCTGTTAGCGGTGATGGCTATCTGACATCTGTGGAGACGTGTATGTTCAGCATCACTCGCATTCCTCCTGGACGTGTCCAGATCTGCTGCTGCCGCACACATCCTCATTCCTTTACTTCTCTGTTTCACAACTCTTTCACACTAAAAAGATAACAGATGAGTTCAGTGAACAGGGAAAGGATGGGAATATCAGCAATGGAATGGACTCGTTGCTGAATTCATGGAGGAATGGCTCATCTGAAAGTGTGCAAAGTTAAAGCCGTTAGTTAGTACATTTATTAAAAATAACTTTGTCATATCTGCTAAAACTGTCAGTATATCCTGACAGAAATACGTGAGACGGGGTATCTGTAAAAAAAAAAAAAATCATGTTCCTCTGCCTTCTCCCAGCACTCCTAATAATTTGATCTTGCCTGAATAAAAGAACTGAACAATCAGAGCTGAGAAATCTCCAGAACTCTGATCTAACTAGGAAGCTCATCAAATGTTAATCAAGTCTCTCCATTGCCTATTTCCCCCCTCCGTTGTTTCAGAACCATATTTTACTTCCTGTTTAGATGTTAAATGAGAGAGAAGGTGTTAAAAACAGTAAGGCTCAAACTAAGCTCCGCCCACTCTGCTGCAGGCAAACACTACGAGCATTTGGGGAGGACACATGATTTATCTAACTACTGTCAGGATATAGTGAAGGTTTATTTCATTTAATAAAGTTACCTTTAATATGATGCAACCTCAATATCTTCTTTTTGCACTTTCTGATACAACATGTACCTTTGATCTCTGACTACGCCAGCATATGATGAATGTTTTAGAGACCGGAGGCAAACTAAGTTCTAGTTTGTCATGGTGAAATATATGTTTCACCAACATCAAAACGTTCTCTTGCATCAGTCCATGTCCATTGGAAAACCCAAGATTCTTCCTCTTGCTCAACACTCAAAGCTCTACCTTTGATTCAGTGTAGCTCAGTTTTGCTATCGATCTTCTTACGTAACTCTCGGCAAGAAAGCAATCGGTGTATTCAACAAATTGTCAACAACTTGAAATTGGTCTTTTAATTGGGAAACATTTCTGTGTCTGTTTGCAGAGTCTCCTCCAGAGAGGTCAGGACGCCGACGCAGCATGCCCGGCAGCTCCTCAGACAAGAACCCCCCCACCATGGAGGCTACGTCCACTGCTGCCACGCCTTTCAGAGTCACCGTGAGTACTGTGAGTGTGTGTCTGTGTATCGTCCCTGTCTTCTGTGCTAATGAAATATGATTTTTATAGCCCCAAATCATCACAGAAGTTATATAGGTGGATGTGCATATAAACAGATACCGTATGTATAAAGGTTAATCAATACATTTAAATGTGCAGGCAGCAGTGTGGGTGAATGTTTAGTGCAGGTTATTTTAGATTGGTTACATGGTTACCTCTTGAAAGATTGTCAGCGGCACTTTGTGGTGTGCCAAGCAGGCCTCTGACTTTTCTCCTCCTTACTTTGCCTTAAGAAGCTCTTAGCTGTACATCAGTGTGTACAGAAGGCTGCTCTGGTGTCCAGATGGACTCGTGCCAATCTGAAACAAATTGACTTCAAATGTTGGAATGGGGCCTTTGATGTTTTGCGTATACACATCACACATCTACACATCTTGGGTTTATGTTCAGCACACCATCCTCTGCTGCTTTTTTACTTCCTGTGTGATTTTCCATTGCATTTCACACTGAATAACTTGTACACACACTCCCAAACCAGAACCTGCACGCACAACACATTCACTCACTTAGAGGACAACTACACACACAAACACAGACACTCTCACACAGAGCAGTCTTCATCTGGCTCTAAATCGAATCTGGCATGCTTGCTGCCATGTTTAATTCAATAGATAAACAGCCAGTTAATGAAGTAAAAAAAAAAGATCCGCTGTGAGTCATCAATTTCAAGCTAATTAGCAATTAGCAGTGCACATTTCCATTAATAAATAACGAGTGGGGAGATGACGACCCGGAGGTGAACTGTAAACAGTGGATGTTGGGTCAGAAGGGCCAAAAGCACTCTGCGCTCTCAGCCTTTGTGGAGCTCTAGCAGGTATACTAATGGGCCATGTTGAGTGTTAAAAGGCATTGCAATATTTCTGAAAGGTGTCATTTCTTTCTTCTTTTCTATCAGCCATCCTCAGCACTCAGTTTTATTAAGAGGAAGTCTCAACAACAAAAACCAACATTGGGATGCCTCTAAGGAAAGTAAAAGCTCACAGTGAATAAATTAACAACTAGGCGAGACCCGCTGGTGTTGGACCACCCGCGGAGTGGGAATAAAGTGTGTCACGAAACAATTTTAGAAGGTGCAAATATAAAATCACCTCAGCTTGATGAGGCAGAGAATGCCAAACTCTCATTGGTCCAGATAAAACCGTGAAGATAGCGTTGCAAGGGAGTGTGTGCATGCATGGATGTGTTTGCTCTTGTCTTGTGAATGTGAATTGAGTCATTGAACTGTTTTACTTTGATATGATCAGGAATCAACGAGTGGATATAGAGAGGTATAGAAGGTGAATAAAAAGCTTGCAGGAGACAGAAAGGGTCAATAGTGGAGGCTAAATATTGATTAAGTGTCTCTCATGCAGTACTCTCCTGAGGAAGAGAGAGAGAGAGAGAGAGCACTGCAGCAAAGTCATTCTGTCCCAATCACATGACCACTTCATTTACTCTGATAGCTTATTGCTAAGCAGCAGTGAGTGTTTGCAGATAAAAAACCTTCCCCAGACAGTGTTTGACCCTTTCCTGCACTTTTTCTCATACTGCCCCCTTCTGGTCTCTAGAGGCAGCACAGCCAACCAGGCAACATTTTAAAATGAACTTTTATTAAAGATATGTAAATGTTCTGCTTGAATGAATACATTTTAAGGATAGTTAAGGGAGGTGTAGATGGATCAAATACTCATTGAAAGGGGCGGCTGTGGCTCAGGGGTAATTGGGGTCTACCAATGGTCGAAGAGGTATTCAGATCTTATTCTAAAGTGAAAGTAATAATACCGTAGTGTAGAAATATTCTGTTCGAGTAAAAGTCCTGCTTTCAAGATTCTACTCAAGTAAAAGTACAAGTATTAGCAGCAAAATATACACAAGTACCAAATCTATGTATTTTATTATTGGATTATAATTAATGATCCATTAATGCGTTGGATAATTAATTTTGCTGCTGGAAAAGAGACACATTAACTTGTGTACTGCCCGTGATCTCCATTCATAATAGACACCATAATTCATTATTTACTTTGGTTTTTGTATTAATAATATGAACCTACAAAAGAACATTTGAACTGATCTTGTAAAAAAATGCATGATAGCGCTTCTTTACCAGCAGTATTTGAGTAAATGTACTTAATTACTTTACACCACTGGTGTCAACCCATCAGAGGGTCAGTGGTTAGTCAACCCCAAAAACTGCTGTTGAAAAAATGGCATGTCTACATTTTTTAAGTATATGTAAGTCGCTTTGGATAAAAGTGTTAGTTAATTGACATGGAATATCAACATAAACACTTGTAGTATATAGACACAATAGATAAAGTATGCAGATGGATAAGGTTCAGTCATGGGCAGGCAGTCAGTGGGTTTCTCCTCCTCCTCGCTTCTCACTTTTCTCCCTTCAGTGAAAAGAGTTGCGGTGACATCTAAAGTACCCCTCCTAGGCCTTGAGCTAAATCTGTCAAAATGCTTTTCTCTCATGTTTTTTGAAGAGACTGGGTTGAATGTGTGCACTCACAATTGAAAGCCACGTTCACACTCACACAGAAGCCCAGCCTGGAACACTTCTCCAAAACAATTTTCTCCCCAGTAGACATTGGAGAAAACTAAAACCTCCCCAAAGCCTTATCTTCCACAGCCAATTGAGAAATATTAGAAAAGTGCATACATCAAGTATAAAAAGTTACTACTTGCTAGTTTCTCTTATTCAGTGGCTGTTTAAAGAGCGGACAAACAAACCTTACCTCAGTCCGTCACGTCCTCGTCCCGCTGATTGCCCCCGCTGGCTGGATTGATTCTCAATTGTGCCTGAGCTCCTTGTCCAATCTCTCCCTAACTTTATTCCCCCCCACACCTCCCCTCTCCTCTCAGATACTAGCAGGGGGTCTAATTGGACAGGTATGTCTCTTGTTTTCATCAGGTTGTGCTAGAGGAGGACAGAGAGGTTGATGTAGCAGCAGGGAACACCCCGCTGATTGTCCAGGCACAGATTCTATCACAGCCCATTAGGGAAGCCAGGAATTGCCAAGCCAAGGGAATAGAATTAACTTGTTGCATTTGCTTTAATTTCATGAAAAAAAGCACAGCACTTGTCTTCTCAGTGCTCAGTTAATGGGCTTGGACAGGCTGAGATTACAATCAAGTATGCAAGCCTGTTCTGCACTCTCACAAATACACAGATCTGCACTGTAAACACGGTGACATAGTAAACACTGAGACTCTATTTCCACTACCATGAAATTCCATTTAGACTTATCGAGGGTTGGTGCTAACCAGCCCCTCCTCCCTTGGAGGATGCATGTTGAGTCAGATGAATCCATCCCCTCCTTCAGCTAATTAGCTGTCAACAGTGGAAATGTGGAATTATTAAAGAGCCCGTTGAAATGCTAATATGTGGCACTGTATTGGACCCCTGTCAGGTTGCACTGGCTGTAATAGCCTTAACATGTCTCTGTGTAAAAATGCAAACTGAAATGTAAATCGAGAGACATTAGAGCAAAACCAATGTATGTTAGACTAACTGGAAACATTTATCCAAGGGGTCTGTATTAAGTCAATAATTGACATTAATATTATTTAACCAAGCTCACAGGGAAATTGTATTCCCATAAGTCAATTTTACACATTTCTTTAGAACACAATAGAACAGTGATGTGACGTATTACATCTCATTAGATGTCATTTGTGTATGTTAGCAGTTACTGGCCTTGTCAGCTGTAAGAACTCATTGAATACAGCAAGACGTAATGTGGAGACATCAAGGTGTTAACACTGTGTTTTCACAGTGGTGGAATAAGCACTCAGATATAGTAACAAAACTAAAGTGTTAGTGTTGTGATCAAAATACAATTAAACTACCAAAACCCAAAGTACTCATCATCTGTAATGGACCATTGCAAAACAATATATATTAAATGACTGGAATATGATTATTGGTGCATTAATCTGTCTATCAGGAATGGTACAATTGGAGCTAATGAAGAAGACAAATACTGCTGGATATCTTAACCTAATCATTATATGTTTGTTCATGAATCAAATCAAACCAAATGCACATAAAACTAATTGTGAAACAAAATACAATTTCATAATCAAAAGAATCCCATAAAAAGTAGGACCCAGGAGTTCTGGAAGCCTGAAAGCAGCCCTACCTATAGGCTTTATTAAAAAGAAAAGTGTTTAGCCTACTCTTGAATGTGGTTATTAGATGGTTCATGTTTTGTGCCTGAAAATGTATTCTGTAATAACTGGTGTCATATTGAAGCACATTTCTAAGAAGCGGACTGATCAGAACGAAACCTTCATTCTATAGTCTCAATGTCTATGACGTGCCGAGCCCTGATCCACGGCCACCATGTCACTCATTTTCTCCTCACTTTCCCCCTCATTTACTTTCATTCTATTGCTTTTTCTATCAGCTCATGCCCTGCCGTCCCCTCATTGTGCGCCCCTTCTCCACGTGTCCTTCTATCATAGCTCATCCGTCTCTGGAAATCACTCACTGTCTTTAAGTCAGTTTTTTCACTATAGTCTCACCTCTATTTCTGTCCTCTCTCTATTTCATCCCACATATATATATGTTTTCTCTTGCCCTCTCAATCATCTCTCACGAACAGGCGCTGAAGACAAATTAAATGCTAACACTTTAGCGCTTCTGGAGCGTCTTGCCTCCCGTGGGGTATAATCTGACGTTAATGTAGGCGTCACTCATCCTTACTGACTGATTGTAAGTGTTGAAATAGGACAGTTTAAATATTCTGACCTTTAACCTGTGCAACAGCTCTGTGAGGGCTTTACAATTCTAAGTGAATTAGAGAAGGGTGTTATATCACGTTGCATCGCTGCACTAAGCGAGAACGAAAAATATTATTAGAAGTTACAGTATAGGGAGTGTCATTTTCTGACCTGGGCTTTTTATTCTCTCGATTCGCTCCATCCCTTCTAAAACGTCCATCCATCAGGGGAAGCATAGAAGTAAAAACAGAACAGCCACTAATCAATTCACCTCGCCTACAGGGACAGGTTTCTATTCACCGACTTCTTTCCACGAATGGAGAAAAAAGAGGTTTTAATTTGTTAGCTGTGAATATGCCATCAGCAGCAGCAGCAGCAGGCACACACTCTGCAGAGAGAGGAAATGACGTGAAACTACCCTAAATGTGGAGGGGATTGTGATTGATATCCAGAAATGATAAAAGGTGTGTGTCATGGTGTCGGTTTTTTACTGCTCTGCCATCTTAGCCATCAACAAATCACAATCCCTTGCCTCCCCTTGATTCTTTTCCTCATGTTATTTTGAAGGCTCTGGTCTGGAGGGGATGCTATATGCAGTTGAGGAAAAAACAATATTCCTTCTGCACAAAGTCTGACTCATATTTTGTCATTGTTTAGAATGGTGCTTATGCTAATCTAACCACATGCCCACGCATCCACATATGGAGTGGATAATGGCTGAGGGGAAGACTCAGAGAATGAGAGTTTGATTGAGAAAGCAGCAGAGCCTCAGGTGCAGCAGTGACTCAGCCTCTGTTATTCAGCTCAAAGCTCCCGCACACACTTCACCGATGGCAGGTAACAATTGGAAGTCATTTTCTGCCCATTTTCGGTGGTCTCACTTGAAGTATACCATGTCAGATCTATAAATATCTATCATTATTATCACCACGGTCAGATCCATATCGAGTGTGCGTAACTGCCATTGTTGATGATTACAAAGGCAACAATTGGTTAGTTTGTTGTGACAATAACGAAAATGCATATGATACTACCACACAATTAACAAATCCATCAACACTAGCTCTGGCCTTTTTTTAATGCTTCAATGTCAACTTATTATTATACAGTTTTTGCAGTCCAATACATTGGTAGACTTTGACCTCAGTAGCATCTTTTTATAGATTTTCCGTGCCTTGGATATTCTAACGTCTTTCAAACTCCATGTCCACATTTAAATGCAGACCTTCTGTTATAAATGTGAAGCTTTTAAACCAAGACGGAGGTATTTGTTAGACTTTTGAAAGCTCCCTGGAGAGCCTCAGAAGAACTACTGCTTCCACCGGCTGAGTGTTCTTCCTTATCTTCTGTGTAGAAACTCTCCTTTTATTAGTGCTTGTTTTCCAAGATTTTCCTCAAGCTTTTTCACTACCGTCAGCAGCTAGTTTGAATGTTTAGCAGCTGTGAGTAACCATTTCCATTTCCATGAAAATGGCAGTGAACATAAACAGCACCCTCAAAACAATTGAATATTCTGATATTTGTATTAGACAAACAAAGAGGAGATCGATCAAATATAATTTATATTTTATAGTATAATCCTATAATGATAATAAATACTGTATCGTATAGTAATGAAACGTAAAATGGCATTTAACTGACGAGGTGTTTTGCTGGTGAGAGATTGTAGTTGCTTTAGCGTGTAGAAGCTAGTAAGCCTATTTGATTTGTTGTAGATAGGCACAACATGTTTCATATGCAGACCTTATTTTCCTGTTCCATGTTAAAATAAACCATTTTCAATGGTACCGCTGAGAAAGAGTAATTTCTTTGTTCATGGAAAAGTAGTTAAAGGTCATGGAGAAGTCATGGAAAATCATTGGTGAAAAAGTGTTTGAACCCTGATACAGGTTTATGGAATTGTGCTAAATGTCCCTTTCTAGGGAAACGACAGCAGGTGACTGTTGCACAGTGGAAACATGCCTGCCAACATGTTAAAACTTTCAAAAACATATGTTTTACTCTCTGTATTTTACTGCACTTTTATATATTGTTCCTTTCCTTAAGTCTGTTGTATGTTGCATTGTTAGAGGAGCCTGACACTTAGGTTTTTCTTTCCCAAAACTATGCTGTAGCTGTTTTGCATCTGACACAAAAAAGCGCCTCTAAATGTTCTCGAATGTGTATATGAAAGACTGCATTTAAAGGCATCATACATGAAAACAGCTAACTTGAAATATAATATTGTGTACATTTAAATGTGTTCAATATGATCAGTTTTCCAGTTTGAACACACTAAACACTTTTGAAATAGTTATGTCTGGACACAGAATTGTCCCTCCCATGATTGACGACGCCTGTATTCTGACATCAGCGGATCTTTGTTCCTCTCCCAGAGTGTTTCACTGATGACAGGTGTTGTTTATCAGGATGCATTGGCTGCTCTGTGATCAGCTGGCAGGCTGTCTACAAGTCACTCTCTAATTATGCCTTTACCACTGTTGCCCTGGGCGACCTCTTCACACTGTAGGTGGTAATTATACAGGTGTGTTAATGGCATGACTGGGACTGAGGGAGGTCTGATCACTGTGTGTGTTCCAGCCCTCCTTGTGAGGTGTGTGTGCCATTAGAGGTCTCAGTGCTGCAGCTACGTCTCTGAGGTTATATTATGAATGTGTTCAGACTGTCGACGCTGCTATTTTGTGTTATCTTAATAAAAAAAGCTACACCTGAGCCTAAATGCTTTCTAGTTTAGTTATTTCTCCAGCATGCTGAGTTGTACATTTCTTCATGCTGAAGCTACTCCATCAACTCTTTTCTTCACCCTATTCATTCAAAGACCTTCGTTCATCCTCTTCATCCTCCTGAGCTCTTTCTCAGCAGTGAATTATTTGAAAATAAAGCAGAAAAAAATCAAATGTTCTTATCTTTTTCTACCTAAACAATCGCCACAGCATGCCGTTTCTGCACCACATCTCATTCGTTCTTATTCCCCCGCTCTTAATGCCAGCCACAGTTGCCATGGAGACAGCGAGGTGCTTGGGTGAGTGTGATTGCAGATGTTAGAAGAACTAAACACCCAGACAGAGAAAGGAATGACAAAACAACAAATAAAGGGGTGTATCTGGTATAAAAACACAGATGTTTGAGCGCTGTAATTTGTTAAATGTTGACATAATTACCGCAGTGGGAAACAATCCCTAATTTCTGCATAAATATTACCTATCAGCTAATTATGTCTATGCTCTTTGGGAATCTTCTATAGAGCGGTGCAGGAATAAGTCCTATAACGGGAAATGAGTCAGCATTTTAGCACTTCCAGGCTCCCTCGTCTCAAATGTTTTTTTAGTGAGTTTTTGGTTAAATGCCTGAAATAAGGCTTGTGGTTTGTTCTAGTTAACCCAATTTTCAAGTTTCTTTCTACGTGTAAAATACGTCAGCGAACACACGTTGCAAAATGTCTAAAGCTTTTAGGTTTCGTAAAATAGCTGGTTGCTAATAGGGGATTAAATGAGAGTACAAAACATCATAAGCCTTTAGCTTAGCGGTGGTGATGTGAAGTCATGTGAGCGTGATGTAGTCTGTCTATAGCGTTATGTTATCTCTTTAATTCTAGGGATTGCATTTATGCTGAAAAAATCCTAAAGTATTGTACATATGAGGAGATTATCCTGGTGAACAAAACCTGTAACGTGTGTTCACCAAGGATCTTATTTTCTCCAAACTTCCTGTTCATTTCTTTTCAAGGAAACCTTGGCATGCCAACTTTAGGGGTCATCTTAGAATCACCACTACACCACTCTTTTGTCAAGGCCTTATTGAATGTGTTTGCATTGTCTCTTTGTATTTAGGGAATAAATTGTGTAGACATTGTCCTCCGGCTGTAAACATCACCCTGATGTGAAGATCTATACTCATTTATCACTCATTTACTGTTCATGACACCCTGGATTTAGGAAATGGATCACAATGTCAGTATTAATAAGTCCTGTCTCACTCATGATCTTGATGTATTGCCATCTCTGAGATGTACCTCACAAAGTAGCTGAGACTCACTTTATTGACTGTATGTGTCTCTCTCCATCAGGGCTTCCTCAGTCGCCGGCTGAAGGGCTCCATAAAACGCACCAAGAGTCAACCCAAACTGGACCGAAACTCCAGCTTCAGACACATCCTGCCTGGCTTCAGGAGCGTTGACAATGACAGGTACTGTGTGTGTGTGTGTGTGTGTGTGTGTGTGTGTGTGTGTGTGTGTGTGTGTGTGTGTGTGTGTGTGTGTGTGTGTGTGTGTGTGTGTGTGTGTGTGTGTGTGTGTGTGTGTGTGTGTGTGTATTTCTTGTCTTTTTTGGTGCCTCTCTCTCTCTGCCTGACAGCTGGTTGTTCAGGTCGCTGTTGACATTTGCGTGTTTTTTTTTTTGTGAAAACAAGTGAATCCTGACTCTCCAATCTGTCACTTGTAATGTGTTTTCCCTCTGTCGGTTTTTTGTAATACAGGAGGAATCTCATGTCCTCTGTCGTTTCATGCCATGGCACATTTGATTATTCGGAGAGTTGTTGCTAGAGTTTGTATGCTGAATTATGAATGTATTTGCATTGCCATAAGGGCTTGGAAATGAAAACCTGATATTTGCAGATCGCAACAAAACAGCTTACTAAGTCACAAACCTTTGTCAACAAGGAAAGTTTGTCACCTGAAGCATCCCTAATAAAGCGTGCAGAGTGCAAGCACAGCAGCTAACTGCTTGTGCTTTCCTCTTGGTAATAAACATATGCCATATGCTGTTTTATAGCAAGGGGTATGGTGCCATTAAGTACCTTATACTTACCCAAGATATAAGGTCAAATAAACCTTTTTACAGGTAAGAATTCATACAATCTATTCAAAGAGAGGATTTTTCTTCAGCTCAAACAGCTGTTGGCCTTTTTTTTAGGTTTTTCATTCTACTGAATTTAATGAAAGAGTAAGCTTACAGGAACACGTCACCCGCAAAATTACCAAATTTGTAATCAGTAATTCGCCTTGCGTTACTTGAATTTATGAAGCATTTTTCATCCTTGAATGCCTCCATGTTCAAAGAAGAATCTAAAAACAGATACACGTTTGGTATATTGAAGTAATTAGGAGGAATGTTTAACAACAGCTAAACTAAATCAGAGCATCTGTTTTTCCAACTCTCAGAACACTCGTACAGTATTATCTTATAAATCCACTCGTTTGCTCACTACTGCCTAAACAATGCATTTTAGTTCTAAATGTTGCTATTTAAAACACATGCCATGTTCTTTAACAATCCTCAGAAAAGTGTGTAGCACGCATAACACTTCTTGATGTAGTCATGCTGTTTTTAAGACTTTTCTTTTAGGAGTTAAAAGTTTGTATGATGATGAGTCATTTATGTATAATATCGTTATTTTGAGGGTGAATTATTCCTGTTTAAGAAAACATTTGAGGTTAGTAATAGTGACTTCATTTATTTTTGAATTATGAAGTGCCCAGCTTATAAAGTTGCCTCTTATCATTTCTATCAGTCCCGCCTTCTCTGGTCTCAGAGTCTAAACTCAACAGATCTATGTGAACCCTCGCGTCCACAGCGCTGCCCCTGAGATGGTGTTTTGCTTCAAGCTTTGATAATTGCCAGTTTCTGATAACCTCTCCTGATTTCCTCAGCAGTTCAGCCACTTGGCAAACATTTGGCCTGGCTTAATGACGTCAATTAGTTCTCCGGACCTGTGATCGCACTGTTTTTGAAATGTTTTGATGGTGTTCCCATGCATGCACAAGTAACAGCTATATCTCCCAGCACCTTGGATAAAAGCCACGTTGTCCCTCTGTGGAGATTCATTAATGGAGGTGCTGCTTTTGAAAAGATGTTCTGCAGCTTTCGTTCTCAAAACTCCGAGCCGAGTTCTGCCTCTCTTCGTATTTTTAATGAGGCATTACCATCACTGTCAAACTCTCACAAGGGAACACTAGCGATTGTTCAGTGTGGAACAGAGCGAGCTGGTTCTCTGGTGCAAGGGAACAAAATGAGCTCATCTGTCCTCTCTTTGTCCCGCTGTCTTCTCTCATTCCCTTTCCCACTTCCACCCAGTTCTATAATGCCTCTATTTTTCTAACCCCGCTTCCTTCTATCCATTTCAAACTCATCACTCTCCTATTCCGACCTCATTGTCCCCACTTCCTTTTCTCTGTTTTTACAAACAGTAGTGAGGATTTGCTAACCTATCAGCATGTATATGTTTCCTTCGGATCAAGAATGACAAAGGAAGCTAATATAAGACAGGAAATTGGACTACAGGAGGTCTTTTATCTCACCTGACTCCTATACGGTCTCCATTAGAGCTGCACAAGCCATTGGAGCTATCAATACAATGATTTTCTTGCTGTTTATTTCTAGTAAATGTATCTTCATTAAGTGATAGTAAGTTAATGAAAGTTAGTTGTTTATCCTTTTATACGGAAATATGATCTTTTCTTTTACCATTTTATGGAAATCCACTGATCAAGATAGGTGAAACCAGTTTATACTGAAAGTATTGAAATATACAACATAATTATTGCCTGTAAATAAATGTTTGTATTACTTATTAACTGCATAACATTTGCTATCTGGTGCCTCAGCCGCAGTCATATTTTTGAGTTTGAGTTTTTAGTATTTATCTGTTTTTTATTTTGCAGCTACAGGGATTATGTTGAATGAAAGCTCATTTGTGGTATGATTCTAAACATTTTGTATCTATGTTTTTCACATTCTCATTTTGTTAAATGATATCATCAAGAGGATCTGTAACAAACAAATTCTCCCACACCACACCGCTCCTCCGCTCCCTTCACTGGCTTCCAGTAACTGCTAGAATCCACTTCAAGACACTGGTACTTGCGTACCATGCAACGAATGGATCTGGCCCTTCCTACATCCAGGACATGGTTAAACCATACACCCAGGGTTCGAGTTATGTGGGAGCCAATGGGAGCTGAGCTCCCATAAGGAGGGGTCTGAGCTCCCACGGACGCAGTGAAATCATACATCTGTGGGGGTCGCTAATACATTACCAACAACCATTGTTTTAGTCACAAATAATGCATGTGTCAATGTAATGAGTATTATTTACGTTAACGTGAACTACGCATCTCTTGAATGACAATATGCCTGCGCTGCACCCCCAAGGTGCGCAATACATTATTGCACAATCTATGCCTGTGAGCGTGCTGCGCGAGCCGAGATGATGTGTGTGTGTGTGTGTGCGTAGTTGAACCTTTTCATATTTAAGTTTCTATCAAGTAGATGGCTGCTGCTGTTTGAGTGTGCACACACGCGTAGAGCTCAGTTTATAACTCGAACCCTGCATACACCCCAGCACGTGCATTCCGCTCTGCATCGGCCAAACAGCTCGCTGCACCCGCACTGCGAGGGGGACCCAAGTTCCCATCAGCAAAAACACGTGGGTTTG
>NW_011359125.1:1386006-1387336 GCF_000735185.1 Notothenia coriiceps | reverse complement strand
TAGTGTCTCTACTTTAAAGAGTCCTCTCCTGCTGATGTTCAGGTGTATATCAGTATGTAGTGTCTCTACTTTAAAGAGTCCTCTCCTGCTGATGTTCAGGTGTATATCAGTATGTAGTGTCTCCATGCTTTAATGTTTAAAAAGCTCTTTATTGTTCTCATCCTGCCTGTGCTGCAACACCTCTTTTCACCCTCTGTCTGAAACCAGAGCCCAGTCTGCTCTGATTGGTTGGCTGGCCACCTCTGTTGTGATTGGTCAACTGCTTAGAGATGTCCCGCCCCTTAGCCTATCACGTACAATGTGTTGGAGCGCTAGCCAATAGAAGCTTGTGTGTTACTTAGTTATGTCCCCAGTAGATTTATTTATATGTTGTTGTTGTTGTTGATTGGTTTTCCCTGAGTAAGGTTCAGGGCTTTTTCTAGGACACTCAAGATCTTTTGTTTCATCTCCTTGGAAATCACTTTGATGTGTCCGTGGAAACCTCAAGTGCACTTTTTTTAAGGGAAGAAAAACATGTTTTGTCTTTCAAAAACACATCTTTGTTGTTCGAGTGCCGGCTGTAGTCAGTGCCCTTGGAGCTAAAGTGCAAACATCTTTGTGTATTTTACTCTCAATGTAAAACTGCTAATGTCTCCTGTCCCCACTCGAACCCACTTTCCTCGTCTCTTTCTGTCTTTCATATCTTTTTTAATCTGTTCTTGTTTTCTTGTATTGTTCGTGTACCAGGCAGATTCCTCGCGTCTCCAAACCAGTTCTGATTTTATTTACCCTTCTGCTTTTTAAAAGTGAATTCTCTCTTTTCTTTTTCTCTTTTTTATTTCCATTCTTCCCATTTTGTTCTCCTCTCCAAAGGTGTCTCCTCTTTCCTTTGTCCATCTCTCCTCCTCTCTCACCCTCTTCCTCTTCTTCTCTCCATCACATGTCTTTCTCTTTTCCTCTCCTTTGTTCATCCTTCCTCTTCCTCCTTTTTCCTCTGTGTCATCCCCCATCCACTTTCTCTCCTCTTCCTCTCAATCATCTTCCTCTCGTCCTCTCCTTTGTTCATCCTCCATCTTCTTCTACTTCTTTGCTCCCCCCTTTCTCCTCCTCTTTTTCCTCCCCCACACACTCTCTCCTTCCTCCTCCTCCTCTTCCTCCTCCTCTTCCTCCTTTCCTTCAGTGCAGGTCTTTCTTTCATTCTTGCCGTACAGCAGATGTCCTTTTATTGATATGATCATGGTTAGTGGTCTCCAGGTGCTCATTGGATCCAGAACATAACCTCTCACACACACACACACACACACACACACACACACACACACACACACACACACACACACACACACACAGA
>NW_011359125.1:1381888-1385985 GCF_000735185.1 Notothenia coriiceps | reverse complement strand
CAGACTGAAAACTCATCTCTTTAGACTCCACTTCGAGCGATAGAATTACTAACAAAGAACTGCTAACAGAGCACTTATATACTAATAAAGGACTGGCTTATCTATAGCCAGTTGAGTAGCACTTGAAATGTTTTAGCTCTATGAAATCTGATGTATTTATATGATTCTGTTTTCTTCAAGTTTGTATCTTCTTGGTCGAATGCACTTATTGTAAGTCACTTTGGATAAAAGCGTCAGCTAAATGCAATGTAATGTAAAAACAAGTATTTTTCCTAAATCTGTAGAATACTGTTTGTCTTCAACAACTCAATACCTTGTTTAGGTGTTTTCTAAAATTACACCTTTACCCAAACATTCCACTTACCGTGATTTAGATATTGCACTAGTCAAATTTCTGTGAAATATCAATTAAATATGCAGCTGTAGTCTCCATGCACATATCCTCATGTAGCAGAAGAGAGCCTCCACTCCTATAGCTCCTTATATGGGCCACGGACGGATATAGTAGCACACGCATGCTTGTTTGCTCTCATGTTTTTGTGAAAAAAAAGGGAAGAAAGCGTGAAAGAGTGTCAGATTGAGAGACTAATGTGCTACGAGAGGAGTCAGTGTCACCCCCCGTCAGCCCGCGAGCAGCCTCCCAACAGGAGAAGAAGAGGGGAGAGAGATGATGAGACGTGGAGAGATGGAGATGGGAGGGGGGGGGGGGATCCTACAGCCTGTAAACCCACTGGTGTGCAGCCATGAATGCGAGATGAATGTATGCTGGGAACATTTAGTATTCACTCTCATCAGAGAGTTATGTACAATGTTTCAGCATTTATATGATTTTCATTAGTTAGAATAATCATAACATATTCTCTTATTAGACTTTGCAGTATTCGCACGTTTTAATATCATACGAACTCACACACATTTCCCGTGATGACGCTGTTGGGCCATGCAGCCTGAGGAGGCCTCAGGAGAGCGACCTGCAGATGAGCAGCAGCTGGACTACTAAATGAAATATTCATCTGTGGTAAAAGAGGCTGGACACTCGCTGATTGGCTAAGCAGAAACACAGCAACGTGTGGGCGCACACCGACACTGTACATCACCAGCAAATTACTGGATTATTTCGCCTAAAGGAATTGCATCTATTTATACTTTATTGCACTCCTCAGAATACAGTCAGGATATTTTTTTCTGTGAATACCAACTGGAGATACTGAGAGGCTGCACAGTTTCATCTCAGCTGCAACTGTGGCAGTGGAGGTAATTATTTGGGCAACAGACTGTGGTCCAGGTTTCCATCCAGATGTGATACGCTGCTAATGAAAGTCACAGTACCTCAAATAATTGGGCTTCTCATTACTGTACTGATGGAACCGAGGGTAGTACAGAAATTAAGTTGCGGTACCAGTACTTTTATGGAAGCTGTGGACATACCCCCTAGACCAGGTCTCTAGTAATTGTGTGCTCAAAGTGCACCAGATTGAAGCATTTTACTTTAAAATGTTCAAAAAAAATCTTCCCCCGGTCCCCCCTAGAGGATGTGACGTCCACCCCCCAATTAAAACATGTTCATTAGGGGTGTAACGGTTCACAAACATTTCGGTTCGGTACGTACCTCGGTTTTTAGGTCACGGTTCGGTTCGGTACGTTTTCAGTACAGCAGAAACAATTATCACAAAACATAATATATATATCTTTATCTTTTTTTATTATTATTAAACTGTGAATAATGTATTCACTCAAATAAATGCAAAATATAATAAAATAAACATTAAGGTGCAGCATTTCGATGAACTGAAATAATCTGTATTTGAACTTTACTGTACTAGTACTAAGCAGCCAGCTTGACATTATGACTTGCTTGTCATTGTATTTTCATGTTTCTTTAAAGAAAAATGTAACTTGTCCACATTGCTTGCCGAAAGGGCAGATCTGCTGGCACTAACAATGTCTCCTGCTGTGGAGAACACCCTCTCGCTAGTTACAGAGGTAGCAGATACAGCCAGGTAGCGCTTTGCTAACATGGCAACATAAGGATATTTGGCGTTTGTAATAGCTTTGGCTCGGTCTGAACTTTTTGCGAGTGGTGGAGGCTTAAATGCTAGTGGGAGTTGGGCTTGCTCTTCAGTCTTTTTTCTTTTGGTACCGGTGATATTCACGTTCGGGTGATGCCTTTTCAAATGAGTGTGCAAGTTTGATTTATTGCCAGCCGCGTAATAGGGATGGGAACGATTAATCCATCAGATCTAGCTAGTTCTAGCTAATGATATGGCTGCTGCCCCTCCCTACACAGATCACGCAGACTCAAACCTCATCTTATGCCCAAATGCGGCGCAAATGCGCTCCGCAGCCATTGCGAGGCTTTCTGTGTTTTTTTTTTTTCGACAAAAACAGGCCGTTAACAGTTTTTTTTTGAATTTTTTTAAACCAAATGCCGCCAAATTCCCCTTAACCCCTTTTTAAACTTTTCGTTTTTACATATAAGGCTTATAACCGTGGGGGGTTTTTTCTTTTTTTGCCAAATTTTTTTTTTTTTTTTTGGCCAATTTTTTTTTTTTTGGCTTTACATGTATAAAAGGATATTTTTTTTGTTTTTTTTTTTTTTAACCATTTTTTTTTTTTTTTTTTTTTTAAAGTTTTTTTGTAAAAAAAAAAATGGTTTTATGTAACAAAAGGGGTTTTTATTTCCATTACTTTTCCTGTTGGTTTTTCAAGGTTTTTTAAAAAAACAAAGTTCTTTAACATAACTTTTTTTTTCGAAACCACCTAGGGGTGGTTTCAAAACCTTTGTTCTTTTTTCGATAAAAAAAAACCCCCGGGGGATGGTTTTTCCGAAAAAGAAAAAGGTAACCCCCCCCGCCCCCCCCCCCCCTTCCCCGGTTTAAGCCGGTTCCGTCCCCGGTCCGACATTTTCCCTTCATCCTTATTTTTTCCCTACCCGTTTTTTTTTAAGGGGCCCCCCCCCTTTAGGAAAAATTTAAACCCCCCTTTGAAGGCCCTCCAAGAAATACTTCAGGGTTTCCAAAAGTACTTTCCTCTTAATAGGGCCCCCCCTAAAAAAGTTAAATTGGCTCCCCAAAGTTAAACTAGTATACTCAGTCGTAGTGGTTCTGTCATCTTTTAGGATGGCCACTTTGGCTTTTCAACAACGTCAAAGTGCTCGTATAATTTGACTACAATATACATTGGAGGCGATTGTCACGGAAAACGAAATTATTTTTTACAATTAGTGTTTTTTTTTCCCAACAAAAACGCTAAACCGCTTAGACTCAGACGACAACTGAGTACGCTACTCTGCTCAGACGACCCTAGAGACCTAGACTGACGATATGCCATGCCGAGACTCAGGCGTGCATAAGACGATACAAAACGTGTCTACTCAGTTACTAAAACGCTTAGAGACTCAGACGACAACTCAGCACGTATATATCGAGACTCAGGGTGCTCAGACGTCTATTCAAAGTGACTAGTTCGAAGCATGGGGACTCGGTTTTGACTATTGAAGACCTTCGATAGGATGAACGATTTCCTCATCCGTCTACCTGACCCCATGCAACATTCACAATAAAATGTACAATATTTCTCTCACCGCTACACTGCGTTAGCTATCAAAATTAAACATGAGTGTGGTCTGAGTTTCCTTCAGCCCAATTACCTCTTCCCCTCTGAGCAGTGCTGGTCGAGTAAAGATCCTAGGCCGCAATTACCTAGGACTACTTAGTCCTGAGCGGGTAGAGATGACATCTCTTTGGGAGAGCCCGACCTTGCCTCCAACGCCCCATATCGTTCCCATATCATACATATATTCAAATTAAACCGTATCAAACGTGGCGTGAGTGATTGGACCAGTTTTATAAGGTTTGTAAAGAGGAAAAACTGGCGGTACAGACAACACATCCTGGAGAAAGAATCTCACATTTATTAATGGCCTGATACTGACCATTTTATACAACTATGGCCTTTTGTTTTAGAGAGGACAGTTTACAGATGACATGAAACGGCGGTGTGTGCGAACGGTTCGCCGCGAATAACACAAATCCGACCGGTGAGTACACAGCGCTCACAACTGTCCCCGACCCCCTAGTGCGAAGTACTTATCAAAA
>NW_011359125.1:1336401-1381866 GCF_000735185.1 Notothenia coriiceps | reverse complement strand
GTTTGATGTATTGCCAGCCGCGTAACCAATTGTAGTTGAACAATGCCGACAAACAGCTTTGGTTTGGTCCACCTGTCTTTGTCCGTTATCCTTGTACGTAAATGCGAAACCAAAATATTCCCAAACCGGAGACTTCAATGATGCTGGAGGATTTTCGAGCTCAACTTTATCTGCGTTCACCATTTCGACAGTTCCTCAAATTACTGACTAAATTTGAACGCATCCCTGTGACCAGCTCTCATAGTATACCTCTCGTCCAATGAATGACCTTGTCGCTCTATGACGCGTTGATATTGCACTGAACGCTGCGTTCCTGCAGCCCTGCCCGGAGCATGGGCTGCAGGAACATGCTACTCGAACGCTGCGACGCTGCACCTGAGGTTACTTCTAAAAAGTTTTTCACGTTCTCAATTTTTTACGTTTAACGTTATATTCGTTCGGTACACTTCGGTTCACTTCGGTACACACGTGTACCGAACCGATTCGGTACGGGTACGTATACCGTTACACCCCTAATGTTCATACAATACTGAATACATTTGAAGCCATTTTGACGTATATGACCTATGTCAATAAGTTTCATTTTTTGTAGTGTATTTGTCTTTTGTAGAGACTTTTCATTTAGTCTTTATATATAAAATCTCGCTTAGGGCAGCAAATTGTCTAGAACCGGCCCTGGTACTAGGCCTCAAGAGCCTTTCTTGTGCTGGCAGACACATAGAAACAAATTGGCGGGGCGCACTTCGCACGACCACACACTAAAACATTCCACGCGCTCCACTCTCACATTATGCTGGGCCCACGTGCCTTAGCACCGCTGCTATGACTCCATCCTAGGAGAAACACTGCACACATACTATACAGGGATGCTGTAGGAGAAACCAATGTGAGTTTGGAAAATTGCAAATTGAAATCTATTCTAGTAGACCTCAACGATGGAAATATGATCAGTAGAAACGGCCATGACATGGGACCTTTAAATGTGTATACGTTTTGTGTGTTTCCACAACAAACTTAGCTGGCCCCTTTTTAATTATCATCCAACAGTTTCCTATAAAGGCAAAATTGCCGGATTAAATAAATATGATCAAGGTCTGTGATTGCTTCACTTTCCTCTGCTGCTGCTGCTGCTGCTGCTTTCCTTCCTGTTGCATCATGCCAGATGTCGCCGGTCACTGCAATTCAGGGTCATTTATACAGTATCATTAAATATTCAAGCTATCAGTGATTCACTGCCTGTTTGTGTGTTTTAGCTGAGCTTGTAACACTCTGCTCCCTCTTCTAAATCTTGTTTTCTTTATAAATACATGCATGCTTCACACTCACATGTTCTCACTGGGGTGCAGGGATACTGTAGTTTGCCCCGGGGTTTGCAAAATGACCGGAGGCCAGGAGCTTGTAAATAAACAATTGTCAGTCAAATGTATTAGATAAAAGGAAAGGCACTTTGCTTATCTGTATATTTTACAATAACTTATTAATTAACTTATTTTTTGACAAGGCATCAGGCCTATACTGCATGAGAGATGAATCAGATATTTTGATGCTTTTGTAAAAGTTTTATACATTATTAAACATAGTAGATCATCTTTCAACATGCCATCACTCAATTTTGGAATGATTCACAAACATAAATCATAAATATAAACCCCTAGAGACATCATTAATAGCATATTCAAGCTCTTTTAGTGTGAAATAAACATTTAAGGTCTCAGAAGTGTCCTTATTTCTGCATCAAATGTTGTCCTCTTCTAAAAAAAGTTGTTTTCCCCTGTCATTTGTTGCTCCAAAGTTTCTCCAAATCCTTTTTGACGAGGTTGCAGGGGACTTTTTGTCTATCCTGCTTCTTTACTTTGTAATAGGAAGAGGTCTTTGTGCTGATTTTGTGGACCCAGTGGTGGTAGATCAGAAAATAACTGATTGGCATTATCAGTCTGTAATCGTGTGCGTGTGCACCAATGAGTCATGTTTTTTGATGCAGGGGCTGCGTGCGTCTCTTACACAGCAGGAAAGCTTTTTCGCCATCACTCACAGACGTTAGCAGATGGATAAAATGGCTGCAGCAATTTATAACACCCGTATGTCTATTGCTGTTTCACTTATCTCAGACAATCTGCTCGGTGTACGCTTTAATTATGTGTGCATCACACAGAATGCTGCCTGCTGAGAGATCTTATAGATGCATGCTGGGAGAGGAAGCTGAACACATTAATGAAGTCTACAAATGGATGCACAAAAAAAATGAAATATATATTTAAATGTCTACAACTAAGACAATGACACTTTAAAAGCTATTAAAAAACACAGAGAAAGTTAAGATTTGATATAGTGTCAATGATATCCCGATTGACATTATCCTGAAAGAGGATTTGAAACGACCGAGGGCAGCATTCTTAATCAGAGCAAATCTTCAATACTTTTTTTTAAGTTCTATGGGCTGCTTTTTTTCCAAATAAGATCTTATAAAGATCCGAGGTCATTATCTCACATCCATCTTTACATTTACAAAAAGTATTTTAACCGCTTGTGGATTCTAAAGAAATGTGGTTTCATTTTAATAATACTTTTAACAGACAAAACGCTTTTTCAAACAACTTCAAAGAGGATCTCTGTGTCCTTTACGATAGCCACAGCTCTGAAACTATGACCAATTCCTGATGTGAAAATAGCGTTCGTAAACATTTTAAAGGAACCTATGAGATAATAGGAGTCTTTTGTATTGAATTGAGTGTTTTTGTATCTATTTAAAAAAACAGATTTAGACAAATAAATGTGTTTGGAGGGTCAGGTTTTGCTTACTTCATCTATTTCAGCGAAGATAATGAAGCCGTGGTATCAGCGTGTGTGTTGTAAGAAGCTTTCCCCTTAGCTCTGAAAGGCTGCCTGTAACATAATTCAAGAGCCCTCGATACAAACCCCCTGTCATTTTTCATAACGCTGAGCCAATGGGTGCCATGGCAATTGTATCAGGAGGGGGTGTTGGAGTGTGTTTGTGAGAAAAGCGCAGTGAGGGAGTGAGAGACACATCCACCCATAAATCCAATAAAGTGATGCCATTTAGAGTTATTAAATTCTGTGAACATTCCCCAGGTGGTTCAACTGTAATATCAACATTATTTTCTTTTGCTCCCGCTTCTCTTCCTCTCTGCTTCTCACTCTCTTACCCGCATTCACTTTTGGCTCTGCCAGCATACCAACGTCTATTAAAGGGTCCTATTATGATCATTTCCATTTATACCTGTATTCTGTTCCTCTACTGTGACATGTCTCCAAGCTTTAATGTTCACAAAGCTCTTTATTTTTCTCATACTGCCTGTCCTGCAGCACCTCTTTTCACACTCTGGCTGCATCTCACTTCGGGTTAAATGAAATCCTTGCTTCCCTCACTTGCGTTGTTTCCCTGCGACTAGTCCCTCCCACCAGGGAAGCATGGAGAGACGCAAGGAAACCACGAGAAGCAGGGAAATTAGTTTTAAGAGCAATGGGACGTAGTTTCCTCTGGAGCGTCACGTGAAGCGACGTCCGTTTGTGATGACGCCGCACAGCTGATCGTCTGACAGCAGCCAGGTCAGTGCATGCGCTGCATCGTCCAATCAGTGAGCGATAAACAGTAAGGGGGCGGGGCGAGTGTATGAGGATTTCACCGGAGGATGGTCTGGTAGCTCCTCGATTATTGCTCCTCCGTTATCACTCCTCGATACTCGGTCCTCCGGCAAAAATAAGGCCACTGGGACGCTACTCAAGATGGCGCAGACAAATCAACTTCCGGTGATATCGAGGAGCGAGGAAATGAAAAATAACCGAAGTGAGACGCACCCTCTGTCTGAAACCAGAGCCCAGTCTGCTCTGATTGGTTAGCTGGCCTGCTCTGTTATGATTGGCCAAACGCTTAGAGATGTCCCACCCCTTAGCCTGTCATGTACCATAGACACATTCACACCGCTGTACTTTTCCCACTTTAGTTCATGAGAACTCTTTAGTGTGAACGCGACATTTCGGAACTATATCGGAACTAAAGTGGGAAAAGTACTGCGGTGTGAACGTGGCTATTGTTTTGGAGCGCTAACGAAAAGAGGCACGAGTGTAACATAGTGATGTGCGGTTCACTACAGGAAATGGAAAACAACTAAACATAATATGGCCTTTTTAACTCTTAATAATACCCCCTGCTTCTGCTCACATTTGACTTTCTCCTCTTCTCTTGCTGTTACTTTCTTTTGCCTTTGCTTTGCTTTCAATCATTCCTTTCCTCCTGTCTTATTTTGTCCCTTCATGCTAATACTAATGTTCAGAGCTGCAGATCACTGGTGGATTTCTGCTACATTCAACTCAGCCCTGTCCCTAAATCCCCTCCTCTCGTCTCTTTGCCCTCTCTCATTCAATCCGTGCCACTGCAGCAACATCCTTGTGCCTCCACTTGTTCACATGTGTCATCATTTTGTTGATCCCCAAACTGTTGTCTCTACTCATTTATGGGGAAAATCACTCCTGTACTTGTTTTTCATCCTCCATCTTGTTTGTTGCAGTCAAACCATCAATCCCACTTCCCTGATGCTGAAGGTAACATGCTTGTTGATCACGTACACACTTCACACACAGTCATAGACACTTGGATACAAATACAGACACTCACATTTCATTTAGAGAAGTGATTCATTTTGATATCAAATCATTCAGGCATCATTCATTTATTCATTCACTGCATAATGTTCTCACATATTGTTTCAGTTTTCTTTTGTTATGACTATTGATAGCAATAAGTACACACACAGTTAGGGCTTCCAGAAAAGTAATGCCCCTCAGTAGTGCAATCACATTCCCAGTTACAGATTTTGTTGGCCAATCAGAGGCAAAACAACAGCATTGCTTTCATTATGTTCGTTGCAGCAGTATAATCAGGCTGAGGAATTCTGTATCTTTCCGTCTTTGGCGCTCTCCCCCTCTCGCCGTCTCCTTTGTGATGCCTCAGCATGATGTGGTGTAGATGAAACAGGGCTCTCTGGGTAATAATGTGTTGTTCTGAGCAGGTCTCACCCACCACTGTGCATTGTTAAGCTCTATCCCGCACAGACTTGGATAGCAACAGCGTCTAATGACTCTAATTTGTCTGCGTTTATTAGGCTTCATGGCATTACCCCTCTCCATTCTGAATCATAATTTGTTAATTCAACGATGATGCTGTGTTGTTGAAGTGCTTATGAAGAGGTAGGTGTTTTTGAAAAGGTTAATTTGCCCTGCTTTGATAAACAGAGGACTCTTCATTTGCTTCAAGGACACATCATTCAGTTTGAAGCTCCAGTGCTCTGGCAGAGTGTGTGTGTTTACCTCTCTCAATGTTTTTACCAGTTTAACAGAGATAAACAGCACAGTTCTAATACATTGATGTCTGAGGTTAAGTCAGGTCTGTCGAACAGATTCCCCCAAAGTAGCTTGAGTAAATTAACCAAGATAAAGTCCTCTGAAGCAGATTGGTGTTGTTATTGTTTGTTGTTCAAAGCCTCTCTTGGACATCAGAATCAACTAAAGTGAAAAAGCTTCTCTCAAAGACTTGGTGTTGAGATGCTTGTGAGTGTTTGAAGGTCAAAACAAAATCAGCCCTTCAAAAAGCTTTGCAACACTAGCTCCTATTATGACAAGCTCATGAAAACCTTTTTCAATTATATTTCAAATGTCGTTGGTTCCACGTCTTATTTCAGCACTGATTAAACACCTTTTGCTCTTTATTTAAGATAATAATAGATATACTTTATTTATCTGCAATTGGAGAAAGCAGCAGCAGCATAAACTAAGTATGGCACATCATTTGAAATAAAAAAGAGTAGAAAATAAACAATTATACAATGTAAACATCTCAAAATAGAAGATAAAAGAAAACTAAAAAAGTTGAAATTGACCGTGAAGATAGAAATCTGTAAAATAAAACCTACTTCATTTAACAGAAGTATGCTTCCCTCCTCCCTCCAGTCAGTGGGTGAGATGTACATTTTACCAAATGATGTTTCCTTTGATCTGAGAAGCTTTGCTGTATATTACCTCTCTGATCACTTTACTGCCTCCATAATGTGCAGCACAATCCTCCCTGCATTAGTAGTGCTGCTGACACCTGTCCAGCTGGTACTGTGGGGGGGTTGGCTTGGTGGATGTTTAACCCTGCTGGGCCTTATGTGAGCCCGGCCAAGGGTCTCCTCTCTTTCATTCCCTCCCGGGGTAATGAGCTGTAATGGATAGGGCCTGGAGCGTGACAGGAATACCGAGGGCTCCATCAAAGAACTCCCTGCCATCCTTTAAAGGATGCTCAGTACGCATGCAAACACTCATTCGTTCCTCTCTTTAATCCACCCCAGGAATAAGCTTTCAGTTATTTATCATGTGCACATATAAGAGCTATACAACAACTTTATCGCCTTCTTATAGCATCTTTTTACTGTGTTCCTTAATTTAAACCAAATTTCAAACTATAGAAACACAGGCAGACTGTATGAAAAACAATAAGAATAGACATTAAGTGTATGGTAAACTCAAGAAATGGATGTGTGGTAAATGAGTAATGTTTTCAATATGTTGATCATTTGTTGTTGTACTACCATAGAGTCAAGCAGTGACGCGTCCTAAAACCCAGAAGTTAGTTAGCATTTTACCACTACCGGCTTCCTCATCTCAGAGCCAATAGGATTTCTCCATAGGATTTTGGAAAATAGCTGGAAATAAGGTCTGTGTTTGACACAAATTGAAGAGACGGATCACGTTTTGTTCTACGACATTATATCCATCAGCANAGCATTTTTACCACTTCCGGTTCCTTCGACAAAAAGCAATGCAATTTCTCCATAGGAAATAAATCAGCAGTGACCCACTGGGGATTTTTGAAGAGTTGACGTGTTTGAAAAACGATGGTTGTTACCAAGTGGCTGGATAGGACTACAGAAGTTGTCGAGGCCGTTGTACGTCATTACACCGAACACATAAACACTCCCGCTAAGTTTGTTTGCCCCTGTTCTGCTTGAAAGCAAGTACCTGCCTCCTGCAAACTGTTAAAACAAACGTTTCAACTTGTACAATTTCAAATCTGTATTTTTGAACATGGATCTTAAGTTGGCGTGACGTTGAAGCAGCGACCCTGCTGTAGTTCGTTCATAGCATAACGTTAGCATTTTTGCTTCTGGCTATTAGATTTACGATTAGAAAATTATAGAAGAGACATGTTGATATTATCCGGCTTAAAACGTGCATTTATCAAACCGGTTCGCTTTCCACAGACCTTATTTCAAGCTATTTTCCAAAATCCTATGGAGAAATCCCATTGCCTTTTTGTGGAGGGAACCCATGCGCAGCTTACTTCCGGATAAATACGTCATCCCTGAACCACTCTATTACGTTCTACAACTGAACTATACTCTTAATTACGTTGCATGGAAAACATTACACTTTTACTCATGGATAAGGTTGTTAGTTAAAACAAAACCTCTACTACACTTTTATGGCTTATCTAAAATGAAGTATGTTGTTATGATAGTCAAGTTACAGACATAAATTAGAATTAGTTTAAGTAAACAGGACAATAACAGCGGCCTTCCTGTGTCAGCATGATTGATCCATCCTGCCAAACTTCAATATGTATGTTACATAAAAAAAAAAGAATCCAGAAAAATGTTGAAACATATTTGAAAATGTAGTTTTGTTGTATGGGAACTGAATTTAAAGGAGACACTGCTGTTATGAAGGTGAATATCTGACATTTTAGAGCTGGCATTAGAGCAGTATTAAATGTATAAGAGAAATACTGTTTTGGCACTCTTTAAACTTAATCTTTCAACAGAAATAATCCACGCACAAAGGAAAGAAAGATAAATATATGTGTGGATAAAGCATACACATAATATCTTTATTTTGAGTAGAAACATACAGACTTGCACAATAAAAGAGGTCATAAGTGGCACTGGCATTCCATGTGGTTCTCTGTGACTCCTATAGAGCCACTCAATTATCCGAGCGTTGCTTTTTATCAATTTCACTTCACTCACAGGCCTCTGTGCCACTTTACTGCTCAACCTCCCATTCAATCATCTTTTTATACGTTGTGTGTGTGTGTGTAGCCTGCCAGGGTTTTTATATTGACATGGACTTATAAAGGCCTATATATTGCAAACTTCTGCTTGTGTGCATCTGACATACTGTTGTAAGAATGTCATTGCTCCTTATCCAAGCTGATTAACATGAGAAGATGTATAAAAACATGTTATCATCATTACATGTAACTGATAGGAATGAACAGTAGTACGATCATAGTAGCTCCGTGAAAATGTAAACTAGATTTAAAGAGGGTTTTTGTTTTCATCATTTCATTTAATGGAGATACTCCAGCAGAAAGTGGTATACATATAATGGAGATTTCATTTGTTGTGTTCCATTGTGGGATTTTTTGCGGACAAAGATGAAGGAATCACCTGATCGTCTGTCAGACTGCATTACATACAACCAATGCACTCTCTGTTCACAAGACTCCAGTTACATCTACCACTGAACTTCACACAAACTAAATCACTCTGGAAGCAATGTTGCTACAATTCCGTAAGTTTAATAATGTGCCCTTCTATATGAGTAAGTGTGTTAAGAAACCTTGTGATGGAGCACTTCAGCAGTGATGAAGCTCAATGGTTGATGTGCTGCAGAATCGACCAGACACTGTGCCTCCTCCAGACTCTGCCTCATTAAGGTCAGACTGTTGTGCTGTGTCTGAATTAGCCCCGGCCATTGTGACCCAGTAAGTAAATGGAAAGTTGGAAAGAAAAAACAGGCAGGGATAAACTCCACTAAATACCCTTTTCTCAGATTTGTCTCTCAATATCTCATATCTACTCGATATTGCGTATTTTTGTGTGCATTGATATGAACCTCACACGTTTCTAAAGTAGATCTGCTCACACACGACGAACATTTAATCATGGTTACTGTAATCTATCATTCCTTTTGATACTCTTTATCATGCTCTATGAATTAAATACTTCTGCTGCACTATTTTCTCATATAACTGAATTAAACTCTGTGAAAACTGAGAAGAGAGAGACTGGTATATGTAGCAGCAAAGCTCTGACCTAGTTAGAAACAAACATTTAGGAACCAAGATGCTGTTTACCTCTGTCTGCTCATAGCTTGTCCTGCAAGCACAAGGATGGGCTAAAGTCAGAGGTCCATTACATTTCACAGGTTATCTCCCCTCAGGACATATCATGCACATTTCCTGGTCTGTATTTGTATTTAGTGCTTCTACTGGGACATGTCTCCATGCTTTATTTAATGTTCAAAAAGCTCTTCATTTTTCTCATACTGCCTGTGCTGCAGCATCTCTTTTCACCCTCTGTCTGAAACCAGAGCCCAGTCTGCTCTGATTGGTTAGCTGGGAGGATCTGTTGTGATTGGTCAACAGCTCAGAGATGTCCTGCCCCTCAACTTATTAACTATCTGGAGCGCTAGCCAATAGAAACACGAGTGTTACTTTAGGTGCATCTCACTTCGGTTAAATGAAATCCTTGCGTCCCTCACTTGCGTTGTTTCCCTGCGACTAGTCCCTCCCTCCCACCAGGGAAGCATGGAGAGACGCAAGGAAACCACGAGAAGCAGGGAAATTAGTTTTAAGTGCAATTGGACGTTGTTTCCTCCGGAGCGTCACGTGAAGCGACGTCCAACAGCAGCCAGATCAGTGCATGCTATGCATCGTCCAATCAGTGAGCGATACACAGTAAGGGGGCGGGGCGAGTGTATGAGGATTTCACCGGAGGATGTTCTGGTAGTTCCTCGACTATTGCTCCTCGATACTCAGTCCTGCGGCAAAGATAAGGCCACTGGGACGCCACTCAAGATGGCGCAGACAAATCAACTTCCGGTGATAGCGAGCCCGAGGAGCGAGGAAATGAAAAATAACCGAAGTGAAAAGCACCCATAGTGATTTCACTATATTACGGAAGTTAACAAAGGGGTCCAATGAGCAAGAGGTGGGCGGGGGGAGGGGAGACATTTCCTCTGGAGGGAACACAGGGATTTTAGCCTTTGCAGATCATTTACATGTACACAAACCTAGAACACACTACTGGAAAGGGAAAACCCCATACAGCAAAATAGCGCCTCTTTAACATTGACCTGATGTTCATTTTAAAATAGCATGTCTGCACCAAACTGAGCACAGTCTATTTGACTTATTGTTGGAGTCTATATTCCCACCGTTGCGTCCTTTACTAATGGCTGTCATTGTGCTGCATCACATGCTCACTATATGGAGAATGGTTACTATAGGGACAGTCATTGAGGTGAAGGAGAGATGAGACAGCACTAGACAGTATGCCTTTAAAAACCTGTGAGTATTCTCTGAGTGCTGTCAATGTTAGGTGGATTATGTCTGGGTCAGACGTTCAGCAAATAGCTTCCTGCTCTCAGAATGCACTCTCGTCCTCAAACACAGTGTGTTTTTTTAAAGAAACATTCACTGACCAGCATTTCATTGTCAAGGCCTTCACCTAATTGTACATAATTGTGTTTATATTCATCATTTCACTTGTGCAGAGGTAGGCTGCATTATGGTTTCTTTCAAATGTCTAATAATCAGTAGGCTTTGACATTTGCATATTAAGCCTACAATGTTCATATATCATTTGAGGTCAGCAATTTTCATCTAGACGACAAAACATGTAGCTAACAACGTCTAGACAAAATAATATATGAAATACTTGAAGTATTTTTATTGCATTCTCTGCTGGTTTTGTGAGCAAATGTGTTAGCCACAGCTAGTCTGAGCTAGCACCATTCTGGGGACAAAATAAATATTTATGTGGGAAATAAACTCACCAAAGAAAGATGTATTTTGCAGTCAGTGTAAGGTTAACCATCCCCATCATTGCAGAGCAGTTGCACTAGATTGCACCTGACATTGCTTTCTCTGTAAGAACAAGTCATTAATCTATAATCCACAACAAGCCACGCTGAGATTGAATTACAATCAGCTTTTTGGTCAGTGCAAAAGCTGCTACAGTTAAGTGGGATGTTTTCCTCCAGGAGGAGACAGGTGGCCAGCCTCAAGCTACTCAGCTCCTTTCCATGATTTGGTCTTTTTTAAACTAACAATGTGCCTGTGACCTTTTGTTTCTAATGGGTGTACATTTAGATCTCAGTATTTGTAACCTCTTCCACATCCTATTGTATGGTCATTCGGTTTACACATGCACGTGTGTGTTTGTGTCCCGACGAGGCTAAGGGTGATGTCATGTTTGGTGACATCATTGCAGACGTGCAGGGATTGCAGATTAGAGGCCACTCTCCTCACAGCTGCCTCACTGGTGTGTCCCGCCCCGGCTCCTAATCCCCTCGTGCCGGCTCTGTTGGTGTGTAAGCTCTAGAAAAAGCCTCAAACTCACCCCCTATCTACTCTGCCAGTCTACCAATCCTGGCTCAAATTGGGCATGGTAACCCCCCCCCCCCCCCACACACACACACACATTCCGGTCTCCCTGCTACCCACCCTTTGGCTGGCCCCAGTAGCCAAGTCACTTAGCCAAAGCTCCAGCCTCACATGTTTACTGTTTCTCTCTCTCTGAGCCCCAGACTGAGCCCTAGTCTCCAGACTAAGAATCACATTTACTTTATTAGTCGCTACGGGGGAATGTACATTATTACAACAGCAGAAGTATAGTGCAGATTAAGTAAAGAGAATAGAATACGTTACGACTACGTTTGCACACGTTTTACATAATAAAAAACACAATAAGTAAAAAACAAACAAATAGCAGATAAGTACAGCAAGATAAAAAAGAAGAAGCAGTATATATGCTAAAAAGAGTGACCATATAACATAAAGAGGTAGCTGCCAATTGTAAACACATTGAGAGAAAAAATAAAGCATGGTTGCACGAGGGTATATTACACATGCGTATACATTGCTCAAAGTTTTATATTTAAAGGGAATGTTCTTGCACATCAGGGGTCAAGCTGAACCTGGTCCATGCAGGCAGGTTGTTTGTATATGCAACCCCCACCCCCCACCCCCACCCACACCTTAGAGCAAGGCGACAGCAGCGTAGAGGCTGACAGGGAAGCAGCACACCTCTTACAGAGTTGACAGGACAAAGAGCACACACACTCCCACTGGAGCCACACAAGGGGGCAGGGCCAAGCTAGGCTGCGCCACACACACACACACACACACACACACACACACACACACACACACACACACACACACACACACACACACATGAACCACCCCCCTCCCCTGCACACTCTATGCAGGCTCCTCCCTGCGCAAGGAGACAGAAATGGGAGGTGCAGTCAATCACTGACAGGGAAAGAGAGTGGGTTTAGCTGGGGTTAGTGAGAGGGGGGAGAGACAGCAGGAGGGAGAAAAGGGGACCGGTCTTCATCATCCCCGCATCTGAGTTAGAATATATCAGAATAAAGGGAAGGAGAGAGTGTGTGTCCCATTTCAGAGACAACACAGGAAGTAGGGCATGCTCTGTACAGGGTGGGAGAAGGAAAGGAGGAGAGTGAGAGCAGTGTGGCGCTCGTTCTCCACCCCTTGTCTTAAAGCAGCAGCGGGAGGAAAAAGAGAAGGAGTCAGGGAGAGAAAGGAGGAAGAGAAGCACAAGTAAGGAAGCGAAAAAGGCGAGCAGCAGCAGCAGCAGCAGAGGAGGAGGAGGAGGGGGGGAATGGAGCTTTGAAATCGCCTCTGCCCTCATCCATCCCTGCCTCTCTGCTTATCGTTCCGCCTCGGTTTCTCTCCCCGACTGCCTTTGATTGTTCTGTGGAATTCTGACAATGCCTGGTGAGTGTTACTCTGCTTTTCACATGTCACTCCCGCCCTTTTGTGTGTCCGTTTGCCTTGGTTCATGCAGTGGCTGATTACATTCCCTACGACCTGAGGATGCTTCACGGAGAGTGTTACGCTGCTCTGCCTCTGTGTGCCTCCCAGCTGTGTTCCCTGCTCCTCTCTGTCAGTGACAAGGCTACTATATCCTGCGTAAATTCAGGTTACTCTGTCATTTTTCATGTAATTGCTTTTAACTCCCAAAGGGCTTTCATTCAGAGCGCTGCATTCATGATTTGATATATATAACACCGGAGATGATAATGCAGAGAGGGGGATTTGATAGTGGCTGTTTTCTAAATGTAGCTACATCACACAGTACCCGGCCTGTGTTACGGAGGGCAGCCAGCTAACACAAATCAGATGACTGGGCCACGCTGTGAGGTCAGCCGGCTCGTTTTGGCTGCCATTCTGAGTGCGGGTCATATGTTGGAGGCAATTAGCAGTTTACAGAAAGAGCTGCATGTCCTGGAGATGCAGAGTTTGGGAGTCTCGGAGAGCAACAGCTCATTTCATTGTATATACATTTCCCTCACAAGAGATGATGAGATGAAAGGAAAGGCTAATCTTTGAGGTTAGTCATCATATCATCCAGGCCTCGGGGAGTTCATATCCCTGCATTAGATTCAAGTAATCCTAAAAGACAGAATCAAGTCAAGCAGTACATATCATCATGTGAGCTGCTCAAGATTTATTTGCATTTTACAGATAGATTATATAAATGCGTTTCCTGACAGTGTTTCTATGTTTTCCCCCACAAACATCCACTGTCCTGTTAATGTACAATACACAGTTACATAATACATACTGTACTCTACATACAACCGACTGTACATACATGAAATAGTCAACAAGCAAGTATAATGAAGTTATCCCAGTTAGTTGTACTGTATGTGTTGGACCAAACACTACTGTTGATCCTCCCTGCCACATTATAGTTTATTTAAACAGCTTCTGCTGGAGAACAGCGTTCAACCAAACATTTATTTTCCCTGCTTCACGGGAGAAAGCCATCTTGGGCTTGGTAAACAGATAAATTATAGTTTGATGGCTCGGTGGCTTGTTTACTGCAGTATGCAGAGTGTGAGGGCTCAGCTGGTGGTCCTCTTGATCGTAGCCTGCTGTCGAGCCCTCCAGAACAAAACAGGGCTCGACTTCATCATATTATGCTACAAGCATTTGTGTCTGTCTCCATTTGTAAGCAGTAACAGTGTGATTTCTATGTATTCCTCCAGCCTGGGGTAGTGTATCTGTTTGCATGCATGAGCAAATGTTTCTGCACAGATTGTCTACATGCGCACACATATACATACTGCATGCACATATGTGTTTGGAGTGTCTGTTTCTCTATGTTCCAATCCTATTTCAGGAGCTTGCTAACCTGAAAGCTAGACAAGGGATGGCTGAGCGAGAAATAGAGCTGTTAGTCATTTTCACAGCCCAAAAACATGCAGTTGGACAAAGAGGGGGGGATGATTTCAGCGAATGTAAGACACAGTGAGGGAAAAGGGATGCAAAATCAGACGACTGAATTACAGGCAAGGCATAATAGTGATGACAGTATGCTATTGTTAACGTTCCATATTGTGTGTACTAGTTTTATTTTGGGGTACTTAAACCTCTTATGCAATGTTCGTTCACCTTCCGGGATGTGGCTCTTAATTCCTGCTTCTGGACGGAATTTAGAAATTGAGCACACAATAATTGAACACTTGATATATTATAAATAATGTTATTGATATGAAGATACAAATCGAATCAGAGCTGTACAGTATCTTTCCTTCCCGTCTCTTTGCGCCATTCAGCGTTCTGTCTGAGTGTAATTACTCTGTCATAGGTCATCTCTGATGTCCATTGATTTACTCAGAGCCGGTGAAGTGGAGCGGAGGATTTGAACAGGCACACACATGTACAGGGGGGGGGGGGCGCTGTGAGTGGGTCAGCGCCGCACCCATGGGTCACTCAACTACTGGGGGGGGTCAATAAGTCTGAACCATTGGCAGTGAGCAGAGAGACGGGGGGCGCACAGATTAACACTCAATCAACAACACTCAATCTTGACCAGACTAACATGGACATACAGGCTGTGTTGTTGTTGTTGTTGTTGTTGTTGTTGTTGTTGTTGTTGTTATGAATAGTTACCTCATTTGTATTTCAGTGTCCAGAAAACCTTTCAATAGTGGTGAGTGTTCCTTTTAAGGGATTGTGAGAATCTTCTTTAAACAGTCACAAAGAGCTGTGTGAATTGTTGACGAATTAGAGATACATGACCGTCTGTTGTTTTCCTTCTATATAATACATTGGCTGTGTTTATCCTCCCATAGTTTAGTTTCTTCAACAGTAATAGTTACATAACAGTAGTATCCGTTTTGACTTCCCTCAGAAGTGCCTCTATTCCCTGTTTTATTCATTATTCAGGTGGAGGAGGTTGGAACTTGGAGAACCTGATCTAATGCATTTTAAATGTTTGATTTAAATCCAACAATTACATTCAAGAATTCAGGATACAAAACATTAGGGGGGCATTCGACAAACACAATAACACTTAGGCTTGTAATATTCAAAACAATCAATCGGAAAAGGGGAGATAATTAAGGGCCTTCCATCATAGTATCTTAAATTCTAAGGGCTGGTATACAATTAGTGTAATGCATTGAATTTTACGATGCGTGTCTGCAAATAGCACGTTAGCATATCGACTTCAATCTCTTGCCATTGTGGATGAAGGGTACTTGAAGTGTGCAGACTTTCTGTAACATTATTCTGGATCTGCCCTGCCTGGGAGAGGATGAGAGGGGAGCAGTGTTATGCGTTGTCAATAATTGAATCAGTTATTGGGTCTCCTCTGCCCTGGAGGATGTAGTGAGGTGCCAACATGAGAGGCTCTCCAGCATCAGTCCTACAGGTCTTTCTGTCCTTCCACTCTTATACAGTTTCTCCTTCACACTTAAAAAGCACACAGGACAGCTGACGTCACTGCCCGTGTTTTATCCATCCCTCCTCGGTAAGCTGCTTTATAAAGATGAAATGAAATGGAGGGCTGGCTATAGAGCGATGAATGAGAGGGTTGAAGGAGGGAGGGATCCCTAAAGCCTCTATTCCTTACCATTCTTTTACATTCTCTTTCTGTGCCTACTTCCAGACATAGAGAGGCTGCCTTTAGCATAAGTTACATTTTGACTGGGGCTGGCCGATTCGGCTCACAAGAAATATCTCAATACTTTTCAAGTCAAATCAAGGCTGAGAACCTTGCTTTTTAATGCTGCTTCGCCAGAGGTCAGTTTTAACATTGCACTTCAACACTTCTTGCTGCATTATGTGTATTTAAAATGTCTATATTTAATAATCCGATCTTTCCTCTCTTCAATTTTTTTTTTTTTAATTGTTATGTGTAGGGGTGCACCGAATGGGAAATTCTTGGCCGAAACCGATACCGAAAATAGGAAACAGTTGGCCGAAAACCGAATGCCGAAAGGCCGAAAATGATTAATAGAAATATATATATATATATAATGTATACATTTTTTACCAATGTTGTTCAGCTACCTGATTATGGAAAAAGACATGATTATGGCAAAACTTAACTTAAATAATAATCACTATTATGGGTCCATAAAACATTTATTCAGCGCTTTTGAATGCATACAGTACATTCATTCCAAGTCAAGTGCATTTTCTTTTCTCTGTAGGATAACTACAACAAAGTGCATTCAGAACAAAGCCAAGGTGCTTTAAAATAAACATCTAGGCCAGTAGGCCTACAACAAACTAGTGTAAATAAAGACTAAGAGCCAGGACTTCAACAACAACAAATGCACCTATACATTTGGTAACCTAACGTGTTGTTGTGATGACGTAATCAAAACGCGGCGACAAACACGGCGCGCAACCATCCTCGCGGCTGGCTCACAGCCATGTCTGCCGCTTGGAGATATTTCAAACTATCAGAGAGAGAGAGAGGCGCGGATTGCGATTTGTAAAACGTGTTCAGCTGACATTTCTCGAGGGGGTGTAACTGCAAAGACTTTCACCACTTCGGGATTACTCCACCATTTGTAATCAAAACACCCGGACAAATATGCGGAGTATGATCAACGTAACCCTGTTCTCTGACATTCGGCCGAAAGCCGAAAGGGCCTTTTTAACCATTTTCGGCCGATAATTTTTGGTGGCCGAATATTCGGTGCATCCCTAGTTATGTGTTATTGCCTATGTGAAGCACTTTGCCTTTGTGTCTGAAATGTGCTTTAGAAGTAAACTAGGCTGAACCTCAATTTTAAAAGTCCGATTATACTATGTCAAGGCATATATTATAGGTCTCAGATATATAAAAAACATGTCGATGAAGTGTTTTGCTCAACATACCAAACAGATCAGCCATGCTATCCATGCCTCATACCCCTCTATTGCAGCGTTGCATAATAGGAGACCTTTAAAGGCTGTCACACAAAGGACTAAATATATCGTGATAATTTAATATTTTCATCATTACCAGCGTGATTATTCTAGGAAACTAATGTGAGAACTCAAGTGTTTAATTTTAAAATCTATACTTTTATTTAGATTTTCCTACTGTCCTTCTCTTCGTCTTGGCGCTCTCTTCGTCTCCTCCTGCCTTCCTCTCTCCTGCCCTTTACACCTACTTGTCCGACACGTCTCGCCCTCCCTGAATCGGCCGCCCACTCCTCTGCGAGTCAGACTTGTGGAAGCTTGCCTGGAATGGCCTGTATCTACCAATTATGTATCTCTGCTCCCTCCCTGCCTCTCTTTACCTACACAGCTGATCTAGTAAACCGGTTAGGGTAATCAGGGGAGTGATGTCTCTGAGGTGAGGCATTCAGGGACTGCCGTACAGACGGACAGTTATCCTGTCTCTCCCTCCTCCACCTCTCCTGACCTCGTCCTGCTGCTGTCTGCTGCTGTGCACTTCGCTCATGACCTCGCACATATCCCGCCCACACACTCCTTGGCACGATTTGACACAGATTTTTCTCACAACATCACTACAAACACATTTTCTGTTTGCGTGCATGCACAGAAACCTTGTCTGTACTCACTAATGCACATACACATGCAAACATCCATGTTACTCAGTACAGAAGGCTAGTGTTCAACTGCTTTTTCCTAGGGGAAATGAAGATGTAGAGATAGTCTACTGCATTCCTTTCCTGCTGCAAACAAACTTCCATAGATAAAATAGCCTGAGCCCATCCCGCGTTATATTTAGTGGCAGTCACAGTCCAAACAACCGTATGAGGTATGATATTATCATGACCCAGTCCGGAGGAATGAGGAAATTCCCCTGAGTGTTTAGTCGCCCGGCTTTGCCTTGGCTTTGTAGTTGACCTTTACCCAGCCATTCTCCAGAACAGCAAGGCATGCAGGTCTGTTTACTCGTGATAAGAGCAAGCAACTCTAATCCAATGCATCAGGGAGAACAAGTACATTAAACCTCCTCCAGTTTCACCTCCCCAAATGATACTTAAATTGTTCTGGAGCTGGAGAGCGGGTCCATCCATAATGGGGGTGCAGAGACCTTTTCCGCTGCACAGTTCACAATGAATTCCATTGTTGAGGTACGGGCTCCTTCAGAGTTTGACTTAAGTCTCTTTACATAATGACGGCTGTGTTATTTCTGTTGAACGATTGAGCTGAAACATTCTCCTGTCATTCAGAAAGCATTAATGAGAAGTACTGAAAGCGGAGCGGTTTCCATGTCATTATTTTACAGGAGATGACTGACGTGTCTGGGTTTGGAGTTCAGAAATCTGTTTTGTCTGAGCTGTGACTTCGGTCTTCCTTCACTGGATCGCCAGCTACTGTACAATACATCTGTCAGTGTTTCTCCTTTTGAACCTGGCTGGCTTCCTTTCTCCTTCTGTCTCTTGTTCCCTTTTCCTTTTTTTGTGCATTTATTTTCCCTTATCCTCTCTCCGGCCAAGGACCCAGCTTTTTCCCACAGAGTGTAGCGCTGAAGGCTGGGCCTTTGTTTCCTGCTGCAGGGAAACATGGAGGAGGAGGAGGCAGGCTCACTTCCTGGCTGCTAACTCAGGGTCTATGTCTGTGTGAGAAAAAGTAGGGGAGACAGATTTGATGATGGCAGAATAACTTCCAGTATCCCAGGGACTCAGTTCAGCTAGAGAAAATGTGATTATGCTTTACTTTCGGACAGTAGCACATACAAAACGTCCTCACATGCTGTCAGCGCCTTCTCTCTTTCAGCCCTTTTTATGGTGCAGTGTGTTGTCGTCTTTCTTTTAAGAACAGACACAGTAGGAGTCAGCTCTGTGCTCTACTGTACCTGGGAGTTATCCAAGTTTTAGCAATGTCTTTTATCTGGAAACAACATCATGTGAATACCATAGAAAATATATAAGCTCCATATAAAAAGTTGAATGTTCTCAAATATATTAGAAAAGAAAACACCTATAAAAGTATATTTGCTTTAGTATAAAGTGTATGGTAATTTAGCACCATTACAGTGTAGTGCTATTTTCAAATTGTCAATGTTAAAGAAAACTTCAGCTTTATTTTATTTTGAAGCACCATATCCAATCCCCCAAATGTCACCTGTAATAATATTTGGTATTGTGTTTATGCATTACTTCATTCCAGTATAATGTGCTCTGCACTATAAGCAGGCTTGTCCTAAATAACAGCGCTGTCTTTTTAAATGGGATGTGGAGAGGGGTGTGTTTGTAGCAACAGACATCCTTTGGGAGCGGTGTGGTGTAGCTCAGAGGGCAGAGGCTCCAGCCACGTTCCCAGAGACTCAAAAATAGTCGGGAAAACACTGAGACCAGCATTAGTGAGGAATGCGACCAAAAGTGGATTTGTGTGTTTTGGGAATCCGGCTTGGAGAGGTTCTGTTGGACCATGTTTCACATATTCAGTCGATCGTAAGTGTCATTTTGTTTCAATACTTCTTTTAAGGGTGTGCTTGTTGCTGTGGATGGTCACAGCGCAGCTGCACGCTGTGGCTTTTGGAAACCTCTGTCTCTGCATCCACCCACGGTTCACTCGGGGCTGAACACTGTGGCTTCCTCTAATTGTTCGCTTCACAAATGCCATTAACTGCTCCAGAAATATATGAAATAGCTCTGAAAGCTACTTTTTACTCAGGATAGTTAAAAAAGAGAAAAGGACGTGAATAGTTGGAGAGGATAAGTGCTGAAAGGAAAACAAGGGCATGTTTGGACTTGAACATAAAAGTATTCACTGCCAGAGGCAAGTCATGACTTTAGAGTAAATAAGATCCCTATTTGGACTGTGGGATTAGCAGTTTAGAGCCAGTTATAAAGCTACTTCACCCGTCTGCATTGGGTGCAACCAAACAAATAAAAGAAAATCAAAATGAAGTGGGAAATGTAGTGTTTGCAAAGATTATAGGCTAGCTGTTGTTTTTCCCATCAGAGTTTTGCGTGAATGTTGCGTGGGAAGAAAGGTCTGTGCTCTCCTTCTTGCCTCATGAACTTGAGTGTTTGCATGTTTCTTTGTCCAATTCCACAGGGTCTTTTGAATATTCAGGTCAAGAAGTGAAAAACAGACTTCCTCATGTCTTCTACTCCTTTGCACCTGATGTTATCAGCTCCCCGAGCACTTAGCAGTTATGCTAGAATTCAAGACAAAACACTGTCTCGCTTGAATCTAATTTATATTTCCCTCTGTTGGTTGTGAAAAATGGAATGAAGATAATGTTTTTGTTTGTATGGGATTTTGGTCTGTCTATGCCTTACAAACAAACAGCAGTATCATGCTAGCCTATACATCAGGCTATTTAGCACATGAGCACAGATGCAAACACTGTTTCCATGACCTTCACGTGCCTTTAGTATTCTTTCAGCTGACTCATACCAGCTGATGTATGACTGTTTTGTCTTCAATAGCTTTTAGTAATAGCAAATGGAGAATAGCTGTCTATATTAACAGTTTTAATGACAGAATCAATACTGGCTACTGAGCAAAAACATAAAGCAAATGGTAAACTCACACTACAACACATGGATATTGGTGTGGGCATGCTTTATTGTGTATAGTTTTATGACATCTACAGAATAATGACTTTGGACAGTAGAATACTTCTCTGATTCATGTGAGAAAATGATCTTTTCTCCTCTCTAGTTAAGTCAGGTTCTAATTATGAAGGCCAGTCTCTGAGCCCGCTCTGACAGCCCTCAGTCTTTAACATTAAGGATCTCTGGATGGCCCGTGGCCAGATAATAAGTCAGTTAATTGGCCAGCGTTTTCACTTTCCCCTCGCTTACGGTGATAAGTATATTATTTTTTACCTCCGTCTTCTACCACTGCCCCCCTCTCTTCTCTCTGCTGTGATATTTAAGTGCGGAATAATGACTGTGCTGAGTGGCCAAAGGTAATTTGAATTACAAAGTGAAACGAAAAATACATTTCTTTTGTGAAGCGTGTTGCTTTCTATAGTTTGAAATAATTAATCAGTCCTGACCTGCAAAGGTTATTTGTTGGCAAAGTGGACTGATTTGGCTGGTTTTTAAAGCAGCCTATACTTATCACAAACAGCCATCACCCAGCACACATTGCTGCAAATCAGGTATCCAATGAATTCAAGGCTGATTGAACACCTCGTAGTTTAAATTAATGCTGTATGACTATAAATGATATATAACTTCTAATTAGTTAGTTATAACTTCTAATTTAAAGACACATTTTACCTGTATTCCTGGTCATTTACTCACATTTTCAAATATGGTTCAACATTTGTTTTGCTCCTGGGGTTTATGACATGCATTGTGTGGCATACATCATGATTATAAATAATATACGTAGAAAAAAGCAAATATCAATAGAGTGGTACATTGTATTGATTTTGGTTCATTTCAATTTGTGTGCTTATGAAATAATCCATTCCTAGCCTGTGACTTCATCAGACCTCACACTCAATGTATTGATAGTGCAAGTTAAACAAACAACATGCATAAGGCAGTCTGTCAATGTTCCTGTTGCTCCGGAGGATATAGAGTAAACATATATATGCTGACCTAGTTGTCTGATTGAGAACAACTCAAATATTTAATTGTATTAATAGAATTATGTTAGGGATATGACGGAGAGGAAAAGATGATAATTTATCTTGCTCAGTAGATCAAGAACAAAATAAATATATAGATAATGGAATATAGCTCTAAAAATGATGTCATAAATTGTGATTTAAAAAAAAAAATGTAATATACCCTTAATCGTCCCACAGAGGGGAAATGTACATTCTGCATTCGACCCATCCTAGCGTTAGGAGCAGTGGGCTGCCATTATGTATGGCGCCCGGGGAGCAGTGTAGGGAACCTAGCCATGCTCAGGGACACCTCGGTAGCACTTGGTCTTTCGGGGACTTTTTACCGGTGACCTTTCGGTTCCCAAGCCAATCCCTATGGACATCGCCACCACCCCACGAAAAAAGTTTCTCCCTAGGTGTATTTTTGTTTTTTGTTTTTCATTTTCTTGCTTAGAAAATACTTTATGACATGTTAATGTATTCAGTTATTTATCATACGAGTCATTATTGTGTGACAGTTTTATAAATGCAAACCCATTTATAGAAGACATTGGTGCACTGATTAATCATTCACAATCATACTAGTCTACTTCATATTTGGCAGTGTCTTTGGTGATTCCTTGGAAGATACCACCTGTGTGTGTGTGTGAGTGTGTGTGGGTGAATAGTCGTACTTTGCCAGAGACAACAAATCATGAGACAGAGTATCCCACAGGGTTGTGTTACATAAAAAACGACTTGTATGTGTGTATTGTAGTCCAGCCATATTCCATCATGATTGGATTTTTCCCAAAATGTCCCACAATGGACAATGTCTGAATCAATATTCCGCTAATAACACATTGGTGAGTTCCCGGAAAGCCGTTAGTCATTAGACTGACATTTGACCTTTGTCGTCTGACAATAGCTGCTCCTGAAGGAGTTACTCATTAGTCCGACCTTTGACCTCATTATGCATTATCTGTCATTGCAGTGTTTTAGCGTTCCTATCTGGCCCCCTGAATGTAATTACTGTGAGTTGAAGACAAACACCAGCACATACATACTTCCTTCAATGCAACAGAGACCATTGTTCACATGTTTTCGGTTCCATAAGGACAACGAATGACAAAACACGTAAGCATTCAATAGAGGCTCATTTGCCGTAATTATTACTACAACGGTTAGGGCACAAATTCTAGCATATTTGCAGTAAGGAAAAGGAATCGACACAAATAAATAAATGCCAGTTATGCTCCATCTGAAACTCAGACCTGTCGATCAATTACTGAACAGTGATGAAGCTTGCTCTGATTTAGGCAAGGCAGAAAATTGACTAAAATGTACATGCTGAAACAAAATAGAAAATAATTACGATAGCATCAAAGCATAAATTATTACTCTGGCACTCTGAATCCACGGTATAGGAGGCTGCTTGCATGCTGTGTGGAGAAGGACTCAGCTTCCCTTTGATTGTGTCTCATTCTGCTTATTGACACATTCAAGTGACATTGTAACTAATGTGTGTATTCGTATCCATATTGTCCATTGAGCTTAATCAATCTGGCTAACAGGGCTTAAACCGACTAGCATGATACAGCTAATTGGTGCAACTGCCAAAACGTTCTGGATAAAACCTGCTATCCAGAAGTAAAAGCTCTAAAATGAGGTCCCATACAGTAACAACAATGGCATAGCTAACCAAACATCCTGTACTATATGTTTCGATACGATTACATGTACTAGAGCTAAGTAATTTGAAGAAATCAAATATCCCATTATTTTTGACCAAATACCTTAATATCAATATTGTGACAGTATTGTAGGGTTAGCTATTGATGCTTGTATTTACACATTGAGAATGTTGATGAAACATCATTAGCCTATTGAATGTAATGACTAAGCTTGTAAAGGCAAATATCATTACAGTCTGGTACACTCATAATATAACATCACTTTAGTGTCATTGTCACTTAAAATATAAGGGTAGCCTATATCTGTTCTTATATTAGGAATTATTAGGAAATTAGATGTAATGCCTTACTCTAATGTTTACTGTTACAGTCATACGTAATATGATCTAATGACCAATTCCCTCATAGCTCATCTGGTAGAAGAATAAGTAGTAAGAAGAATGTACCACATGTGTCACATCCTGCAGAGCTTGGCAAGAATAAATACTTTCATAAAATCACCACCAAAATGAAAGTCTTCACAGCTAATTGGCTGACTGTCCTGCAGCTGCTAGTGTGATCTCCTCTGTCCAGTGGTTGTATTCGCAGCCAGCTGTTCTGTTCTCTTTCACTCAGCACATGACCTCATATCCAAACCCCAAGCAGCTCCTCAGCGCTGCGTATCGTCTCCCGCAGTGAGTGTCCTAGCAGATGTTACACTGAATTACCTCCTAGCCTAGCAGGGACTCGCTCACACTGTAATCAAGCTGTGCGTGTGTGTGTGTCACAGTCTGGCTCGATGGCTGCGTTAGCTCTCCCAACAGTTGTTCTCCCAACCACCTGATCTCACTCACCAGCCAAACTTTCCCACAATTCAGCGTGTCCGCCAGTGCTCTGAGTCAGGCACTCCCCATCAACAATCTCCAGAAGAGCTGAGATTAGCAAATGCTAATGCTAACTCCTTTCCAGTCTGCATGTGTCAAGTGAGAAGGGGTGTGTGTGTGGTTCTTTTCTTGCCTTTAAAAGCTTCCTGTAAGTGAAAGGTGGTCTTTGTCCTTCTACACTTTTAGCTAATGTGTGCTTTCATCTATAGCTCTAACTATTTTTTCCTCACAAAAGCGGTCACACCATAGCTTCAGTTTGTATTCCCTATTGATGCCCAGGGCAGTGTTCCTCTCTCCTCTCTTCCCAGTATAATCTCTCTTTCTTTTGTCTTGTGTGCATTAGACCACTGGTACAGTTAGAGTCTAAAGAGCGGACGCCCTCAACCAGCACATGTGCTAATGCACCAGATATGGACCAACATGGACTTCACTGTGCCCGCTCATCTATGTTGCCCGTCTGTCTAAATGCACATTTTTGTGTTTCCCTTTCGCTGTCATTGTTATGTGGTCCGATACGAGAGCCAATCAGGACTCACAGAAGGCACGGATGGTTGAGCAGAAAGGGTTTTTTGATACAAGGAGTCTCAATGTTATGTGTGGAAATGTTCCTCCAGGGGCTATTGGCGAAGGGAATGGTGGTGGGGCTTCTCGCATTAGCTGCTGCGTCTCCAGCTCACTTCATTCACTCACAAACTCTCCAGAGATCTTTCTTTCTCTGTAGCGAATGAGGTGTGCTCTTGTTGACTGGCTCTTCTAGCCTCCCTGATTGGTGTTTTGGCTCCAAGGCCCTGTAGCCACATGTCAGTGGTTCAGCTCACACATTCTGCAGTTCTGCACCAGCAGCATCTGACAGGATCCCCCTTGTCTCTTTTCCTTTGCCTCCTCTTCTTTCTGTCTCTCGCTGTTGGCTAGACACTTGTTTTCTTGTCTATGTTCTCCGGCTACCCATCACACAACTGTTTTCTCCACTGCAGCAAGTGACAATGGACAGATGGTATACGATTTCATAGGCTACCTCAATACACAACTGCCTTTTTATATTTCTGAATATTATACGAATAGAGACAGGAATCAGCTAATATTCATTTGGGTAAGATTTAAGATAAGATCAGATGGACCATAATTAGTGCTGCGTACCAGTACGCCGAACCGGTACTGGACTTGTAAAAGATTTCAGTTAAAACCGGAACGTCGGGAACCGGTACTTGGATTCGCAAAAAAACTAGCACTTACGTATATTCTCCTTTTTGTTCTAAACCATCTAAAACCTTCCATAGATCGAGAAATTTGCGCTNCCCCCCATCCATCAGCATCCATCAGTCCTGAGTCTAAACCGGCGGTACAGTGTGGATAGACATCACTTCTTAGGCACTGATCGTTCATCACTCCGCTGAGCTGTGATAAAGTCAGAGAAAGTTTCAAAGCTCTGCTGATGAGATGCTGTCAAAGAGAAAACTAAATTGAGGCACAAGCTGTCGCGGCCGACTGAAGAGAGAAGACAAAGAGTCGAGGCCGCAGTGAAGAAAGCCGACTGAAGAAATATGACTCTAAAAGCAGACAGCTTTTTCAAACAAAACAAGGACAACGGGAGCCTATGTGCTGACGAAAAAAATATCTTTTGTTCTTTAGAAATGCTTTGGAACTGAGTGAAATCCATTTGTATTATTATAATTCCTTCATTATTAGCAGAACGTCTAGAAATGAACAGTTTAAACTAGTTGAGGTAACAGAATATAGTGAAAGATTCCCTGTATGTATACCCATAACAAAGTTTGACATCTCTTAAAAGTCTTATTTTCTCAAACCAACAGACTGAATCGCAAAGATATTCAATTTACAATGATATAAAACTGAGAAAAGCTATATATTTTTCTATTTAAATGGCTGGACCGGAGCCTGTAGATTTTTGTCATTAAATCTTGAATATTGTCATACTGATATTCTGTACAAACTGTGAAGTCCACTGAGACAAATGTAACATTTGTGATATTGGGCTATATAAATAAACATTGATTGATTGATTGATTGATTGAAGAAATAGCCTGTTTTTAACATATTTGCTGGTTAATTTTGACTCATATTTTTCTATTTCAGCTTTCATTTTCTCTATATCCCTTTCTTCATCAGCAGCCAATAAGACAGCTTTGCCTCTCATGCCCCATGCTGATGTTATGCAGGGTCAAAATGGCCTGCGTCTGTTTCCCTGCACTCAAAAGGCAAACGCTGTGCTGTTAAAATGAAGTCAAATACAGCCATTCGTGCTGGATGTGAGATTATCTGAGCCCAACTGCCTGCTGTCAGGGAGACGTGGCTCCTGCTGTGGCAGACTAATCTCCCTGTGCTTCATTGCTGCAGACAGTGGTGGAAACATTGTGCTTCTGTCCTGCATCGGTATGCCTTGAAGCACTGCGGGGGATACATGTAAGGGATTAGCTTGAGTTAAAAATGTAATACCGGCTGGTGCAGCAAGAGGAAATCGCCCGTCTGTCCGCTCTTTGTCTGCTCTGTATTACAGCTTTGGGGGGTCAATAGTTCATAGCATGAGCAGGCGGCGGAGGAATTGCTAACCTCATAATATCTTGTCAGTGCCTCAAAGCAGAATAATGGTCTCATTTTATGTTTTTTTATCCGGTATGTCTCCTTGGAGAGTTCAAACGAGGGTCAAATGGAAATAAATCATATATTGGGTTCTTACCTTAGCCTTGCCGGTGCTCTGCAGGATGTGCACCAGCGCACACGCCATCTCCTCCTTGTTCTTCACGCTAATCCCAGGCTCGAGCACGGAGCACAGCAGCATGTAGTTGTTGGTGGTGTACTCTGCAAACTCCTTGTACATCTCCATGGGAAGGATGTTCATACTCTGATAGCGGGCCTTGATCCTGATCATAGGCCCGGAGGTCTTTCCCTTAGGTGGGTTTGGCAGGCTGACCTGATACCATTTCTCCATAAACTGTCGCCCGGTAACCGCGGCGATGGGGATATTGACGAGTCCGATGTAATTGTTTTTATCTTTCTTTTTCTTCTTGTCTGTGTCTTTGTACAGGTGGGCTGTGATGCTCTGGACAGCGGGCAGATTGTTGAACTCAAAGTGCTCGCCCCAGAAAACATTGTCAGTCTTGAGTTTGCAGGTGGTGCGGGCGTAGAGAGAGTCGTCGAGACAAAGCTCGCAGAAGTATTTCTTTTTGGCAGGCAGGTCCTTGGCCTCGATGATCCACAGCTTTAACAGGTTCTCCACCCGACGACTGTTGTCCTGTAGAGGAGGAAAGGAAGTCGGTTAGTATGGTTTCTTAACAGTTTAAGATTATTTTCAGGTTCATATGTATTTTGTTCCTTTTCTGTGACATGTCTCCATGCTTTAATGTTCAAAAAGCGCTTTATTTTCCTCATACTGTCTGTGCTGCAGCACCTCTTTTCACCCTCTGTCTGAAAGTGGAAGGCTCTGTCGTGATTGGACAACCGCTTAGAGATGTCCCGCCCATTTCATGTACAATGTGTTGGAGCGAGTGATACAGTACATAGGTATGGTACTATGTCGCGGTTACAAAGGTCTATACACTACCAGCTCCCTCTTGATGGAACACAGGGATTTTATCCTTTGAGACCATTTACATGCACACAAACCTATATTACTAATTACTACACTACAGGGAAGGGAAAACCCAGGAAAAGCTAAATAGGGCCTCTATAACAGTTTACAACAATATCTCCACAGGGAAGTTTATAAGAGAAAAGGTTCAAAATGGCTTCTAGTTGGAGCACATGGCTGAAAGTAACCAACCTTAAAACGTATCCAACATACCAAAAAACGAAATAAATCAAATGGCCGCAGAAGTTAAATGTTAACATCATTCATCATCAATCCACGTCATTTCCGTTAAACATCTCAGAAAGTACTTGATGATTATAAATCTTTTATTTCCCGCATTTTCAATATTTTAGAGAGCAAGAAAATTGTACTCCTACACTATTTCACAGAGTACTAACCCATTCTTGTGTCGCCAATAGAAGGGCATATTTTTGGACTATTATTCAGATTGCCTTGAAAATGACCTCTGAAGATGAAGAGAGCGAAAAAGCAGCACATAATTACAATATTAGAGAGAAACACCAGAGCCTTACATAAACATAAGGACGCCAGTGGATGTTTGAAATAAAGGCAGCTCTGCTTGAGAAAAATGTAATTCAAATAATTGATTTGTGTGTTTCTGTCTCTTCATCCAAATATCAGGTGTTTCTAAACCTTCCAAAATATGCATTAGATGGGAGATAAGTAGAGAGGCTGATCTGCCAAACAATAGGAGATCAAGCGGTTGGGTTCATCACGCCTCACATCACCAATTAAACGTTGGGTTATTATGTCACACGGAAATGTATTACCAATTAAACACAAGCCTAGAAAGATGATACTTGTGTTAATAACCTTTTATCATAATCACCATAATTATCCTCTTATACACGAGCTAAATTGCTCAGGTTTATCATTTAGAGCACATAATCCCATTTACAGTGATTACATCTCTGGTAAAGAGGTGTGGAAAGTCACTGCATCTATTTTTTATTTCCATTTTTATTCCATATTTTAACTATGTGAGCATCTTCTTCCTTCTGTCGAGCACCAGCGTAGGAAAAGAATCTCTCAGACGAGGTCCCAGAAACAAATACTGAACTGCAAACCAGAAACAGGTGGAGTGTTCTGGGTCCTGCATAATGCCCTGTCAGATTCATCTCTGTCGAACAATATGTACTTTATCATTGTAGATCGTTACATATTAAGATGTATAACACGGAGCAACATTTGCTGTTAGAGTTGTTACAATGTTATTAATCTTGATACCTGTATTACTCATTAGTGGATGAATAGTCTTGATATTATAAGTGTGTGTACATTGGTGTGTTACCTTGGGTGGCCACTATTATGCCTTATAACTGTCATATTAGTATTTAGTGCCTCTACAGTGACATTTCTTCATGCTTTAATGTTCTGCCTGTGCTGCAGCGCCTCTTTTCACCCTCTGTCTGAAACCAGAGCCCAGTCTGCTCTGATTGGTTAGCTGGCTGGCTCTGTTGTGATAGGTCAACCACTTAGGGATTTCTCGCCCCTTAACCTATCAGGTACAATGTGTTGGACTGCTAGCAAATAGAAGCACAAGTGTTACGCAGTGATGTCACTATGTTAGGGAAGAGAAACCCCCAAAAACATAACAGGGCCTCTTTAACATTCTCTCCTAGCAGTGCAAAATATGTTTAATCAATTAAATACAACTCTTGAGACTTCCTCGTCTCAAAGAATCCCGCTATCTGATTCCAGTTTTTATGTTTGCCAAACATATTGCATCTAATCCCTCAAAATCATAGAATAATTAAAAAAACACAAAGCAAAAAAATAGAGGATGATGGATATAAACACCTCCTTGCCAAAAATAGCTGAAGAGAAAACCTCCAAAAATAGCTGAAGAGAAAACCTCCAACGTTATTAAGGATTGTTTTTTTCAAATGATGGAGATTTACTAGATAACGAAGCTGTGAGAGGAGGACTATTTTCTCGGCTTGATACGTGATGCAACTCTGCTTGTGCCACAGCTGTACCTGTCATATAATAGATGGTATCAATGCTCAGGAGCAGAGCACGATGTAACCTCTGTGTCCTCTGTGTGCGTGCAGGAAGGGCACAGCTGGAGGCCACAGATCAGATTGCGTTGTTGTTGGAGTTACAACACAATTTCAACACCGTGTATCTCACTGTCTTTATGATAACCAATGTTGCAAAGCGTGGTGTGGAATTGGGACACTCGGGCATGAACTTATTAGCGGTGATTGCGGCACGCAGTATCGTCCCACCCGCTTCGTATTTACCTTGTTGGGTTGCACCGCTCTCCTCAGATTCTCCATCCATTTGTCTCTCTCTGCGGATGATCGGCAGGAAAAACATTTGGTTCCTGTGGAGGTGGTGACCTATGGAGAACAAAATGTTTTACTAAACTTAGTCCTTAAATACCACTTTGTCTCAGAGAAGCTTATCGACACATGTGTGAATGTGTGAATGGACTGAGATGGTGGCTTGGCAGGCGGGATGATGACTGGATCATTAAAAAACCCACAGTGGGACGCAGAGAGAACAGAAAGGAGTGAAAAAAAACCAGCGGTGTGATGTAATGAGCAGGGTAATGAAGATTAGTGAAGATTTCTGCTCTCTACGGAAGAGAGTGTAGGATTCAAAGTATTCAGTCATTTACCCCACCCGAGGCCCCCAGCTGCATGTATGCATATATGTGTTTGTGCACACGTGAATCCTACAGTAATTACAGGTAATTTGTTGGAAATTACTTCAGTCCGCTGATGACCATGACGATTCATCAGTTTTCACAAAGCCAGGGACTGAAACAAATGATCGCTGTGCTTCCATTTACTTTCTACAACCAGAAACATTTAGGCATAGGCATTTGCTTCTGTTATTCAATGCAGAAAAGCTGTCTATAAACTGTTCATCAAAAATTGGAGTCTCAATAGAAAGTGAATGTATTTGCTGGATTTGAAATTATTGTTCCAACAGTGCATATTTTGGCATTTCAATAATGTAAGGGGATAGGTTTAAATGCCTTTCTGGCACTGGCTCCTTACTATTACATTTAAGATTTAAAGGCTTTATTGTCATTTTCAGAAAAAAATCTTTATTCCCAGGGTCCTCAAATTGGTCGACATACTTAAAAATACATCGACATAAAATGAAAAAAAAAAAAATAAATACTTCAAGAGAATAGTGCAAGTGATATATTACGTAAGGAATACGTAAAAAATGCATGTATACAATTAATGTTAAAGTGAAGAAGCCTGACCAAAATATGTTTCGAGTTGCCTATTCTTTGTACTGAGAATTGTCACTCATAATTGTCAATGCTGATAATAATGAGGATCATTTGAAATAGGATGCCTGAAATAGCAACACCAGAATTAAAACTGTATGTTGGCGCTTTAATGAAGTAGAGCCAGAGGTGTGGACGTTCTGTAGTATTTGTGTGTACATGTACAGTGCTGCATGTGTGTGTCAGCCCCCTCACTTCAAAGCAGTAGTCCTGCCCGAGGATGCTGCTGTGAACAGGCTTGATGGCGACCTCGTCCTCCATGCTTATGTCCAGGGCTTCCACAGCGCTACTGGGGCTGAGCAATGACTCATGGGAGCGAGACTCCTTCAGCCTGGGCATCAGATGCGATCTAAGAGAGACAAAGGAGAAAAAGAGAGAGAGAACTGAGTCACCCTGCGGAGCGTGAGAGAAGGAAGTGACAGCGAGAGAGGGAGCATATGCACGGTGCATATTAGCGAGCATTCATGGTGAGTGTGAAGGAAGAGAGTGAGAGGATGATGAAGAGGAGCTCCACTCGCCTCAAAGTCAACGAGTTGTCTGCATGACAAGCTTGCACACTTTATCAACACATGTTCACGCACACTCACTTCTAAAGTCACTTGCTAATGTGAATACTCATTTGCAACTCAAAATGTCAATGGATGAATGGAAAGCATGTGAGTCAAGTTGCACTGCAAACTCATGCATGCTAAAACAGGAAGCAACTCATATCATAGATTATCCTTATTAGTCAAGTTTAGGCTTTAATGATGTTATAATGCTTCACAACCAAAATAACTTGCTATCTGTGTTGTGGGGCTTCATTTAACAAACACACGCCTACACAAACCTGTCAACTGTTCTCCAGTGCACGCTGACAGGAGCTCAGACTGCACTTTAGAAAGTGTTCAATATTCTGACAATGACAACCCTGAAGCTCTTTTCTCGGGCAATTTTCTAGCCAGAGAAGATTAGGATAAAAGTAAAGAGCTTTCCATTATTTGCTGTGTTTGATGTCGCCCTACTTTCTGTGTTTTTAACTGTTTCTGAAGTGCTGTCACCAGGGAAGAGCAAATGTGTCTCCTTGCAGGGAATATTTGCCTATGACCGTGTATGATCCCTTCAATTGAGTTTGGCCCAACATCTCTAGAAGATAATTAAATCCAGTGATGTGGAAGTAAAGTATATGTCATGAGGTTAAGTTAAATTGGACCTATCGTGCTATATTTGAAACATATATTGTAGGGCCATACCTATATAAAACATGTCTGTGAAGTTTCTTTTTCAAAATACCAAACAGATCATGCATTTTAGCCTCATTTCACTCTATTTACTCTTTTCCAGCCCTGTTTTTGAAAGCCTGATTCTGCTTTTGTGGCAGACTACAGCGCCATCTACAGGCCTGGCATATGTACTACAGCATCTGCAGTGCTTTCGAGCGGTCTCTCATTCCCCTGATAGGTGGAGAGTTGCCCATACAGGACTGTCTCAGAAAATTAGAATATTGTGATAAAGTTCTTTATTTTCTGTAATGCAATTAAAAAAACAAAAATGTCATACATTCTGGACCGTTTTTAGGAATTTGGGGTAATGAGGGAAAAGAGAGACAGTTGTGTTTTCTGACACTTGGTGAGTTCCCTGACACACCGGGGACACATATTCATGTATAAAAGAGGTGCTAAAGTGCATTTTGCATGCTAGGTCCCCTTTAAGTTAATGTTGTCTTAAATCACAGAAACAAGATCAGCAGCACTTGGTTTTTAAGGGTGTAAACCGCAAACATTATCATGAAATAATATGATATTGGTTCTTTGTAAACAATAAGACATTACATTGCATTTCATTCGGCTGACGCTTTTATCCAAAGCAACTTAAATTAAGTGCAAAAACCATAAAGATTCAAACTCAGAAAAACAAAGGAAGTGCAGATATATTCACTTCAAGCCAGTCGTACCATTGTAACTGCTGGTGAATAAGTTAAAAGTCCAAAATTAACTTTTTAAAGTGCTCTTCCTGTTTTTTCAAGAACTTCATTGCCAAGGAAAAATCGAAACAGATGGGTTTCGTGCTGATTTTACAAAGTGTGCCACTATACGAGTTGTATTTGATTCATTTGTCAAAAGCCCATTTACCTGTGCCACTTAGGTATGATTTGACGTTTTGTGTGTCTCTTAAATAGATTTTATTTGTAATTATTGTCAAATCAAAGTGCTAAACTTCTTATGTTTTAACACTGTTTAAATGCTTAGAAAGGTGTGTCATTTGTCAGTGTCATGGGAATTTCAAAATAAAGGTGTTCTTAAATATGATCATTGACACACATAGCTCTTGGGGTTTGGTTTAACAGCAACCCATGTTCCAGTGAGCCTCACTTAGCATAACAAGCTAAATAAGCTAGCAGGGGCAGCAACAGCCAGGCTACACAAACATTAACCCCCGGCACAATCGGGACAAGGAGACGGGGGGTCATCTCGTTTAATGAGAGACAACATTCTTTTAATAGTGCCCTATATGGACGGTTTACATACTAATCCCATGTATGCCTGTTGTGTGTGTGTGTGTGTGTGTGTGTGTGTGTGTGTGTGTGTGTGTGTGTGCGCGCGCACATCTCTCGTGTGGACTATAAAAAAAGAGCAATTCAGCGAAAATACGGCAGCCTTAATGACAGATTAGCGACCGCCAAAGCCCTTTGTACTGTCTGCCCGGCTTTGTTGTCAAATCCACTGTCCAATGTGAAGTGGATAATAATCTACACTCCCTCTCCTTTAATCTCTTCCTCACACACACATAGGCGCATTTCATCATTTAAAATATAAATAAAACAACAAAACATGTGTAAACGCCTCAAGGTTTTCATTTGAGAATCTAGCAGTAGGACTTCCTAGCATTTTTCCAAAGCAAAGCAGCTGCAGAGGAAGTGTGTTTGCAGCTATCTCTGCTCTGTGATTGGCTGGCTGGGTACCGGGCAGAATTGAGAGCGAGTAGAGTAAGAGCAGAGGAGGGGAAACATGGGTTTTCTACTGTGATATGTTGTTAAGAGACAGAGGGAAGGAAACTTATGTCAGGAGTCCAGAAACCTGCAGGAGAATATTTCTGACTCACAGACTGAGGAGGAGAACACTTGGCAATGCTACATTACAAAGACTGTCAAACATTTTGTATTAACTTGTAGCATACACATTAAACCAACAGAAAGCACGCAAGTATATTTCCTGTGAAAATGGACTTGGTTATGCATCCAGTGTACCTCGCCAAAAGCAATATTCTGCATGTTGTGAGCAAATCATCTTCAAACGACGCATATTTTAATCTGCTATTGTGTTTTTCTCTCAGCATATCATATTAGCACATCAGTGTCAATAGAAATGGTGGGAGATTGTGAAAGTATGCATCGATGAATAATAATGCCCCTTGTCAACTTCATGGCACTGTATCAAATTGCATTGTAATTTACAGCCTATTGTAGTACCCTTTGAAGTAATGACAATGAAGGACTGTGTCGTGTGAAATCTGCTCATAACTTCTTTATCACACAGGTTGACACACTGTTGATGTCAGCCTCTGTAAATAACAGCTGGTCGTCTACTCTATTGGTTCCCTTCCCCCAACATCGTATATATTGGTGGCAAACGTCCTTCTTTGTCCTTGATAATCCTCCATTGCTCTGCCTCCATTTTTACTCCTATCCTGTCTTTCTCCCATTCAGTGTTTACCTGAGGTTGGTGGATTAGGGTTTATGTTCGGAGGATCTTTCCAGACTCTATGGTAGGCCTACATATCTTCTTCTTTCACCGTTCTGTTTATCTTTCTTGTTTATCTTCCTTCTCCTCTCTTTGCCTTGGTATCCATCCTTTTCTTCAAGGCTCCTTTCAAGGTTTTCTATATATTTCAGATGGCTTACAAACTTCCAGTGACTCCTACACACACAAATAGTACTGTGTAAAACCCTGTAGTAAAATAAATTATTGAAAAGGTCAAGGCATGAAGAACAACCTTTGTAGAGAGCTTGTCAGAATGACTGGAGATGTTGCAGAGAGACTATTCAGCTTTAGTTGTTAGCATTACAGGACGAAATGCTCGTTTGAGAGTGTGTACAACCAAAAAGACACAGGTTATTATTAAAAGGGTTCATTTGCAACCTTTTAGGTTAGGTCCAATCAGGGTTGATGGTAAATGAGGTCCATGGAGCTATACAGTATATCCCTCAGTGTGTGCTACATTGACTAAATCAAGTTGAATGCTTCAATGGACTGAATATACCATCAACCCTTATTGGACATCTACAAAAAAGATGGCTTTAAATGTTGTCCAACTTAAGGGAATTCAAATATGTGAATCAGGGCAGGTAAGTTGACAGGATTGCATCATTTATTAAGCACAAGCAACTCTGCACTTCATTTTAATGACTGTTTCCACCTAAATTGATTAATTTGTCCCTTTTTATCTACGTATACGCTGGTGTGTTTTTATTAGGTGAAATAGTGATAGAGAGGGAGGTGATATACATCAAAGTACACTGTCTAGACTCAAAACAAGGTGGTTACAATGAGCAGCGAGTAGCAGCACAGCATGGAAGCTTAGAGCAGAGGAACCAGAAGCATCAAAAAGTCTCTTTCTGTTGCCTTTTCTTTTTTGATACCCCAACTTTCAGCCGAGTGTAGAAACTTAAAAATGTTAAAGTTGTCTGCCATTTATCCTAGTAAAAAATGCACTGTATGTTTTGTTTTTTTCCTCAGGTGCATCAATTAGTGTTGCTGAGATACCTGTTACGGTAACAGTCTGACATCTAGCTGCGCTGAGTCCTGCTAGGGTTCAATGGAAACTCAGTTAGGAGTAAGTACAGCGGCGGCAGAGCCTAGTAATGGATTCTGAGTGTGTCTGAGCTGCACCCAAAGCGCTTTGTCTCTGCATCCTGTAGAAAGAGTTCATCTGATAGCTTGTCTGGGATCTGATATAGTCTGAAATCACGGGCCCATATAGGCGTCAGAGCACTTAGACTTGTAACACACTGGCTTACTGGCTCACTCGCTATACCACAAGGGACTATATTTATACTGATATCACAAGATAGGCTGAATTAAAGTACTTCAACTTCATATTACAGCACTTTGAAATGCTTCATCCTGCTTGAGTATGCATTGTTTCACGACATGTACAACAACAGCACATTATGGGAAGTAGAGTTAATCTTCACATGGAAAATAATACCCTTGTTGTCATATGTTTCCACTCACGTTACTGTAATAAGCAACTTGCAAAATGACCCTAATGACCAAAGTCATGGTCATTAACTCCAGTTAAAGCTAGCATTAAGCAGCCTGATTAGTATTTTTCTTGCTCACAGTGCTCTTTGTGGTCCAGTGTTTACAAAGCATTTTGCTTTGCTGTTAGACCAGTGTTTACAATAATCAATACACTTTGTTTGTACTACTTGTTAGTAATGCTCTTTACCAAATATGAATGTTGTGTTCTTTAGACTTAGAGCATAGTGATCTTTTAACATCAATTAGGTTGAGGTTTTAAATAAGTCCAGTGGGCCTCTTCCTGCACTGTATATTATTTAGTTAGGCATGTACATTTTAAAATGGTGCACAAAACCATAACAAATTAAACAAACAATAAACAAGTAGAACCAGGCACAGACATAGAGAGCGACACATTATTGTACTCACAATTTCTGACTGCTTTTGTTTCTATGGGGGTATGATGAGCTTATGTAGGTAACATTAAGTGCCTTTCATAGAGAGTTGGGAAAAACAAATTGAGTAGAGAGACATAAAAATGTGTTGCTACGAAACACACTGAATGGTTCAAGTATGAAAATGACGTGAATCATTAGTGTCAATCTGCCACTCTTATGAATTACAATTACATCCTTGTTGTCTTGGAACCAAGCATTATTATTCCCCACAAAGTGTTATTTTATAAAAACTATATACATAAAACATAGACTATATTATTTTTGTCTACCCAGAAAGAGTTATGTGAGATTCAGAACAGGTTGATAAAAGAAAATCCAGATGGTTTGAAGGGACTTTGAAGATTGTGGAATTACATTCCGATCAGCAGTAAGTATTATGTAAGACCTAATCTAGACATATCAAGGTATTTATCCGAAAAAGCTTAGCTCTGTGTTGGCCCAATACCACGAGAAGACACCATGTTTTTCCCTCAAACTTACCACCTATCTTTGTATAACAACAGTTTTATCTACGATGCAAGCCAAGTACTGGCATGAATACAGTCTCTAGGCAAACGAGAACATTTTGGCATCAGCTCTCGGATAAATTCAATAAAAAATAAGCAGATATGTTGCCTGTGGGATATGACTTTGGCAACCTGATGCTAAACCAGATGAGATGGTTTGACAAGTGGTTTGTAATAATGTACTTGAGATGAGGTTGCAATAGAGTTTTCAGCATATTTTGTATCCCTGTAGAGTCTCGAAAACTACTTCTCACATGTGCTTGGCTTGTGAATGGGGGTCGAATAATAGAACGAAAAAATGTATCCAGTCAGTAACACCAAGCACTCCGCGAGCACCTGGTCCCTGACTGGAACATCAAAGCAGGAAAACAAATCCCAGTAAACAACGAGACACGAACTGCGTGCACACACAATCGCCCAGTAATTGTTCAAGCTCAATTATGAAACACATGCACTGCGCAGACAGGCAACCGGACAAATAAGCCATTATTCATGCATGAAGATTCACATAATAAAGTCCCCATTATTCCCACTGCTTTGGCGCTAAGTCAGGGGAAAAGACCACAGGCTGTTTGATGAAACAACTACGTGTCTGTCACACAGCAGAGCACTCCGTCACGGGACCATTTAAACCAATCATTTGCGGTCCGTCTTTTCTCAGTGCTTTACGGAAATAATGAGGCCCCATCAGCCATAAGAGGAAGTTAGAGTGCCTCGGACAGTCCTTTGTACCATTAGCCATCAGGCTGCACCATTCAATCTTATTTGTATTATTATTATCTCATGTGTACTATCTCTGTTTCTGTCTTTTTCTGTTGCTGCTACAACACCTGATTTTCCCTACGGGGATCAATTATGGTTAGTGCTGCGTACCTGGACTCACATTCAGGTTCAGTTCCGGACTCAAGTCCAGAGGTTCAGGTTCAGGTCCGGACTTATAAGTCCGGACCTGAACCCATGGCTTGTGTCAAGTTGTGTGAGTAACTAAAGTGAACTTATTGTGAGCTAATTATCAATTGAAAATAAACTCATAATCAACTCAAATTCAAACTTGTCAGGTTTATTGTGCTCCCTTCCAACTTGTGTCTACATTTCTCTACAAAGTACAAATGTAAAAAAAAAACTTTTTGACACTTAGTCTACAAATGACTTATGACAGCAACTACAGTGAACTACTACAAAGTTCAAACATTTATTTCATTTACAAAACTAAAGTAACCTAACAGTCCCTGAGCTGACTGAGCCTAAATCCCTAAAACTTTGCTGAAAGGTAGAGTGTAGAGTAGACTATACGCATTACACTGTTACACACCTACTATACAGTATACACTGTAGTGAGTGACTGTACAGTCAGACTGTGCACTATGTCTAAGCCAATCACATCACTAGCTTCCCTTGACGTCACATAGATCTCGCGAGCAGTAGCGATATTTTGCGAGACTTCGTGAGTTCAGTAATGGCCNGGAGGAAAAGAAAGAGGGTTTTGTTTTCTGACACTTTGTGAGTTTCCTGACACATATTTATGTATAAAATACATCAGAAAGTGCATTTTACCTATCATACAAAATGCACTTTCTGATGTATTTTATACATAAATATGTGTCAGGAAACTCACAAAGTGTCAGAAAACAAAACCCTCTTTCTTTTCCTCCGTACCCACATCTCTAAAAACGGGGTTACAACGGAGCTGATCCAGACTTGCTGCGGACTTGACGTAATATCGGAAATGTGGGCTAGCTTTACACCCGCGGACCTATCAGAAACAATGCCCGACGTGTTTTGGATGTAATATGGTCTTTGTTTTTATAAGCAAGCATCGCTAAAACTCAAATGTTACTCTAATCTGTACTGGAGAGAGTATGTGTAAAAAAGCAGGACATTTAAACAAAGGTACTCACCTTGTGGTAAACCCACAAGAGAAAAAGCATTTGAGCTCCATACTGTTTCAAAAATAATCTTTGATGTGGGTTGGAACATGATATGGCATTTAATCACGGGATCATTTAGTTGTATCTGCCAGTAGAATTAAGGAGGCGTGTGGCGCAGTGGGTTGTGCGTAGGTGTTCGGATCAGGTTCAAACCCCACTGCAAACCCCACTGCAGTCAGCATGTTGTTGTGTCCCTGGGCAAGACACCTCACCCCAAATTGCTCCTGTGGGGATTGCCCACAGTATTGAGTATGTAAGTCGCTCTGGATAAAAGCGTCTAACAAGTGACATGTCATGTCATGTAATTCTGAGCAGGCACAAGCTCCCCTTCCTCTTTTTTTAATTTTTTTTTATAAAGCTAAGGACCCCAAATCAGCGTTTCTCTAACAGGGCTTACACAGAGGGATATGAGGGATGTCTAAAATGCATGATCTGTTTAGTATGTTGAGCAAAACACATCATAGACATGTTTTTTATATATTTTTATATCTGAGACCCATAATATATGCCTAGAAATAGCACAATAGGAGACCTTTAAAATCCGTTTCCTGCATGTCAACAACACTGAGTTTAATTGCCAACAATCCCCCTCAAGTGTTAATCATGTCAGAAAATTGGCTGTTCAGCTTTAATTAATGCTGCACATGGGCTTGTTGTCCATCACCACTAGAATAGCAGCAAGTTTGGCTAAAAAGCTCACACTTATCAGCATAAAAGGCCTGCCTAGCAGATGATAAATATGTATTTTTTTTCAAGGTCAAGAAATGCAATTATTTACTTTTGCATAGGGTCAGCAACATAGGTGGAAGATGAGGCAGCTAGCAAAAAAGCTCTGCGATCCAACACAAAGATGGAATTGTGTGTTGTCTACCTTTTTTTGTGCTCTGTTGTTTAATAGGAAGAATTGTTTGATGGTAACTTTGGCGCTGAAGTCCCAGCTTGGAATGTCTTTAATGTAATGAGTAACAACTGTTGTTTTTCTGCTAACAACAAGTCAAAATGTAGTTTCTCCTAAGATAACATTGGGGGTGTTCTGGATTTAAATTAAAAGCATGTAATGTGGCAACTAAAATACTTAATGTATTGTGTCTTGCTTGAAAACGGGGATCAATTCAATAAACTATATTTGACATCAACATAACGTTTTTTTTTTCATGAATCCCTATGAAGTACAACTGCAACTCAAGCTGACTTTTTTCTATACTTTGTTTGATCAAAGTCAATTGAATAATTAAGTTGTTACACTGACACACTATCAGGAGGATGATTTTACCTTTTTCTCTTGCGATTAAGGCAACAAGTAACATCTGCTGGTGATGCAGAAAAACATTAACTCATCTTTCATCGAGTACTCTCCTTTTGTTTAGGTGATCATCCTCCCCTCTTTTCTTCATAACTGTTGTTTGGTATTCAGCATACAAGTCTCTTCTTCTCAAGTTTAATTGTTTCACAAGGGCAGCTATTATCTTGGGTTAAATATATGTGTCACAGTGCCAGCTGTTAAGTAGAGAAGTTTTGGTTACTTGATTGTGATGGTGTAAATGAAGCATTGTTTTATCTTTTTTATAGACTGTCTTGTTTGAACACAGTTGTTTGATGCCTAGTAAGACAAAGAATGTTGTCACGTATTGGACTGCAATCTTTTGTTTTCACTGCCAAATCATTACCCTAAGCTCTATTTTTACTTTTAGTTTGATTATCTCACCACTCCATTAATCAGCACCTTTAACCCTTAGATTATAAACTTTAAAAGACTCAAACACATTCGACCAAATTAATTTTCTGTTACATCAAGAGAAAAAAGCCGCAACTTTTCACCTTTCTTTGTAATAAGAAGATGATGATGATGATGATGATGATGATGTCATTTGTATTTCTTATCATACCTAAAACAAACACATTTTAATGACAGATGAGATGCCCACTCATTATTTAACACCCTCCTCTCCAAAAGTGAACGTTAATTAAGAACAAAATAATTTAGTCTATCAGATTTATTGCAATTTGTCATATCAAATTTTCATTTGACCACATTTTTTTCAGTTGTATATATGGGCATTTACTAGTGCTAGTGAACAAGCAGAAATAATAAAAGGTTTAAAAAGTTGACTATTTACCAGTAAGTAATTTTTTCTTCATTCCACATTGTTTGTAAATGTGGAAGACTGATTTGTATAACAGATATTCATTTGTATTTATGAACATTATTCATAGCTTTGATTTGATTAACATATTGAACTTTAAAAACATTAGATTATTTTATTATTTTTTATTGAGTGCCAGGGAAATAGTGTAAGAACTCATTTGTATATGAGTCACATTTAAGGTATAGCATTTGCTGCATTCTTAAATGAGTGGTGTTTGAACTAATTGCTTCTGGTTTGATTAATTTACATTTTGTTTAAACACATTCTGCATTCTTAATTTATATTGCTGAACGTAGTTGTATTTCTGTAGCAAATTGCTTATTTTAATGCTATTGTTAATATCATTGTTGATTTGGGGGGACATTCTTATGCAGTAGAGTCCTCTGTCATTACCCTCTCTCTCATTCTGCTTTAGCACCCTCCCAAATGTATAGAAATGTGGAGCCCTGGACATAGTAACTTATTTTTGGTTTATAAGACGTATTTTTGAATGCTGAGGTGCGGGTGAACGTCATGTAGTGAATACTTAAAGGGGGCCTGTCTTGTTTTGATAGAAGCAGTGAGCGCAGCATCTTTTTGCCTCCGCTTTAACACTGCGGGAGGACGAATGCCTGCTGTGTGAAATGTAGCCTTAATTCCTCAGGAGGCACTTTTTATTCTCCTCTGAAAGCCAGGCAGAGACACAGCATTATATTTCAAGAGCCATTCCGGTGGACATGTTGAAGGCAAAAGTAGATTCGTACTCTGATACAACTAAACGATATGTAAGCTGTACCTGTGACTCCTGTGGTAGCATGGTCAGCATTTAAATGATCATTAATTGCAAAATGTCTATGTAGTGAAATCTTTATTGCTTTGTATTTATATTTATGCTTAATTTCTTCTTTACTTTTTGCTATACATGTTATTTCAGTAAATTCCTCTTTGATTGATTTATATTGTACGGAGCCCCTAAAGGGACATACAAAAAAATCTATTTAGATAGATCAAATTAATTAAATCATAGATCAAAGCAGACAGGTTTACAGACTCTCCTGTTTTGCCAATCCGGTGATAGCTCTACACCCCTGGCCGAAAAGTCCTTAAAATTAAGTCTGAGTTCTAAATATATCTCAAATAATGTATGCACTGTCATTTCCCCACGTAAACATAACATTTTGCAATGAAATGGTTGTCTCCTGTGTGTTCCACTTCCTCCTTGGCGCATCGGTAACTTTCTAAAAAAAAAAGAAATATGAGAAAAAAAAAAAAAGTCAGGATAACGGATTAGTTTCTCTCTTCTTGTTTTTCTCATATTTTTTTTTATGTCTCTTAAACCATTATCCCAATTTTTTTTTCTCTCTCTCTTTTTTTCATGTCCCTTTAGGAGCTCCGTAAGATTGCACTCATGTCAGAAGCTTTTTCTCTTGTACATCACACAGAGAATACATGCTGTTTTGCTCTAAAACCACTTTAAAGGGCCCATGTCATGCTTTTCCGGTTATTACCCGTCCCCTTGTGTGTTATGAAGGTTTTTCTGCATGTAAACGGTCTGCAAAGTCACAAACCCTCAAAGTACACCCTGTTGTGAGTAAAACTCTAACACAGAAAAGACCTCTATGCTGCCCCAAAACGCCTCGTTGGAGATTTCTCATTTTCCATTGTTTTCTTCCTGGGTTCTGTGACGTGTGAATACCCAAATCAACAACAAATTACCGGATTGGCCAAATGGACCAATCCGCGGAGCACCTCACCCACCAGGATCCCTTGGCTATCTAACAGGGATACCCATTGACTTGCATAGAGCTCCCTGAACGCTGGTAATAGACGAGTTGGGATCACGGAGAAATGCTCTCCGTGTGTGCTCGAGTTTCACTGTATCGCCGACCCGGAAACCTGTCCGCTCCTCGCTGCAGCGGCGAGCAGCAACAAGCCTCACAACGTCCCAAGCAATCGGAGCACAGTGGGCTCACATGGGGGGGGGCAGGAGCTCCAACAAGCCGTTTAGGACAGAGAGCGAATACCTGGTGAATACACATACTATACAGAGATGCTGTATGAGAAACCAATGTGAGTTTGGAAAATTGCACAATTTAAATCCCTTTTAGTAGACCTCAACAATGGAAATATGATCAGTAGAAATGGCCATGACATGGGACCTTTAAGTTATTCAACTGTAGTAGCCAACAATTATTTATTTATTTATTCATTTTTCTTTCATGCAGCCTCAAAGCTGTCCTTGACAGCTCTGCTCTATTCAGGTTTTTAGAGAGCTACTTTAAAGCCTAATTTCCTGAAGTCAGGAAATGGAAAATTCAAATAAAATATCTCTCAACAAAGAGGGGCTTTAGTTGAGTTGATCTCATTAGAGGGGAAGTTGCTGGATTTTGCTCACTCCAAGCCACCATTGTTAGATTTAAAAGGATTCTCACAGACCTTAACATAAAGAATGTGAAAATACAACAAGGTCTCCCATACTAGTGCTTTACGTAATGGCTCTTATGTTGGGGTAAGGATGGGCAATTCACTGATATCAATCTACTGTCAGCATTTTAGGATAGGCTCTCTAAATTAACTTTTGAATTAAGCTAAAATTATAAAACAATAAAATGAATATGTAACAAGAACTCTGATTATTTATCAAGCATCAAGACTGTTTTCAGTTTTTCACACACATTCAATTATTGTGGTGATTATTTTTGAAAGGATATGCAGCGGTGTCACTCAACCCTCATCCCACCAACTGGGACCCCTGCATGATTTCATTCTGTCGGTCCAATCCTTCTCGACATTGTCAATCATTTTCTTCCCAGTGACTTTTTATTCTTTTATGTTTCAGTTTCATGAGTGCTTTCTAAAAACGTCAAAGTATTAAAGTCCTAGGGGTCCCTAGTCAAAAGCACCCAATTTGCCGAATAAAACAGTGAAATGTTACCATGTGTCTGACTTAAAGGTGTCCCCTATCCGAATCTTTTGTTGTACACACTTTCAAAATAAACGCTAACTTTAAGGTCGCATCCACACCTAATAGTCCGCTTCTCTGGTGCGCACTAGACGACAGTTTGTTACATCGTTTCATTTTTCAGAAGGTTCGGTTTGCGTTCACACGGGCAAAACTCAAATGGACTATAAACTTTAAACACAAGTCATGCGCACGAGAATGCTGTTCAACCATTGGTCAGACATTAAGGGGGAAAAACTGCAAATCCAGGCAATTTCTACCAGAGCCTCTGCCATGGAGCACTGGCAGGTTACATGCTGCTGTTAATCTGGACAGCATATCTACAGACTCTAGCAGACGGCGCATATGATTATATAATCAGACAACGTGCATTACAAAACATTATAAAACGGACAAGTCAAATCAAGCAATCTGATTGGTTCTTAGCCGTGATATACTGAGCGTATACCACGGGTAGAATTGTACGTTACTTTTCACAACAAGTCAGTATCCCTCCGCGTCTGAGAAAAACAGTATACCGTTGGGCTGAAAAGCAAACTGCCTGCAGTTTCATTATATCACAGCTAAGGGGGTTGTCGACCCTCCGCTTCGCGTCGGGCCGAACCACGGCCCTTAGCTGTGATATAATGAGCATATACCACGGCCTGTCGTGAGCTATTGCTTAATTATAACACATATAATGAGAGATGTTCTGCAGTAAGGAGGAGGTTTCACCGACGACAGGTGGCTCTGACTTTTATGTATAGTTGACGGAGCATTTTTACTTTACATGACACTGTTCAACACTTCATTCTGCTTCACTCTTTCGCTAAAGATTTTGAAGACCTCCGTGTTCTTGCCACGCGTAAATACTACACTTCCTGTGTTTTGGTGCGGACAGCGTTCACACCAGCGATGAACCGCTCCAGGGTTCACTAGCAGGTGGTCCGAGACCACCTCTTTTAATCGGACCAGCGTCCGGTTGTTTAGTTCTCCTTGGGGGGGCGCCAAAGATC
>NW_011359125.1:1323441-1336364 GCF_000735185.1 Notothenia coriiceps | reverse complement strand
TCTCCAAGGAGCATAGCCGGATAAAAAAACATAAAAATGGGACCAATTATTCTGCTTTGAGGCACCTGACAAGATATTATGAGGGGTTAGCAGATTCTCCGCCGCACTGTCATGGCTATGAAACTACTTGACCCCAAGCCTGCTTGAATACAGAGCAGACAAGAGGACAGTTACGGGCGATTTCCTCTTGCCTGCCCCAGGAGCCGGGTATTACATTTTATTAACTCAGCTAATCCCTTCATGTATCCCCCGCCAGCTGCTTCAAGCCTACCGATGCCAGGCAGAAGCACAATGTTTCCACCACTGTCTGCAGCCAATGAGCACAGGAGATTTAGTCTGCCACAGAGGAGCCAGTCTCCCTGACAGCAGGGCAGGTTGGTCCAGATAATTCCACATCCAGCACGAATGGCTCGCTATTTGATTCATTTTGAAGAGACAACAGCGTTGTGCCTTGAGTTTGAAGGGAACAGTACGCAGGCCATTTTGACCCTGCCCCAATAACATCAGCATGGGCACCATGAGAGGCAAAGTGTCTTATGGCTCTGGATTGAAGAAAGGGATATAGAGAAAGATGAAAGCTGAAATAGAAAAATATGAGTCAAAAATATAAACCAGCAATTGTTAACAAACAGAAGCTCATTTCCTTCAAGACTTAATGAAAAAGAATCTACAGGTCTCTCGGGTCCCCATATTAAATAAAAAAGAATTAGTATAGCTTTTCTTTTTATATATCATTGTAAATTGATGATCTTTTGCCGATTCAGGTCTGTTCGGTATGAGAAAATAAGGACTTTAAGAGTGTCCACCTTTGACTTATGGTATACATACAGGGGAATCTTTCACTATTTCTCGTTACCGTCAACTAGGGTTTAAACTGTTCATTTTCTAGACGTTCTGCTATAATGAAGGAATATATAATAATACAAATTGGATTTCACTCAGTTCCAAAGCATTTCTTAAAGAACAAATAAAGTATTTTTTTCGTCAGCCATAGCGCTTCCCGTTTGTCCTTTGTTTTGGGGGTTTGAAAAGCCTGTTCTGCCTGGTTAGAGTCATATTTCTTCAGTCGGCTTTTCTTCAACTGCGGCCTCGACTCTTTGTTCTTCTCTCTTCGTCCGGCCGCGCAGCTCCTGCTGCCTCCAATTTGTTTTCTCTTTGATCAGCCATCTCCAGCAGCAGAGCTTTGAAACTCTCTGACTTTATCAATCAGCTCAGCCGGAGTGGACATGAAACGATCATGTGCCTAAGAAGTGGAGTCTATCCACACTGTACCGCCCGGGTTTAGACTCCGGACTGCATGGATGCTGGATGGATGGGGGCTGCTCTGTTCTCCTGAGAGGCGGCCATGTCCTTAATTACCTTCAATTAATCCACACTTTCCCAGCACAGCTCTAAAACTTTTACTTGTCTCATCCCTCCAAGTCTTCAATGCTAGCTAGTGGATGTGCTGCAAAATGAATCACTACTTTTTATTGAAATTACATATATGGATTAGTGCAATATTCTAAGACATATATATATATATATATATACTAAGCACATTAATTGTTAAAGGCTAGTTATGTGTTGTAACACCATTTTTGTGAAGCTGCAGAGATATTATGTCATACAATTCATAGTCAACGGATAAAAAAAACATATTTGATTGGTACAGATCCTCTTAAAAAAAGTCACCTTATGTTCATTTAAATATGTTTTTTAATGATATTGAGAAAAATGATCAACTCCCCTCAAATCGTAATCACTAAATCAGTCCAAATAATCATGATGAGTTTGTATCTTCACGTTTTGCAGCCTTGTAGCCTTTAACAAACAATAGATATCCAAGGTTGTTCGTAATGAGATTGACCCGCATACATCCCATTTATGTTCAAGAACAACAAAGAACAAAAACAAATCCTTTTCATTTTCTCATTAGCTGGCAGTAAATACAAAGACGAGCTGTTGTTGCCTCTTGAGAAATAGGCAAACAGAAGCTGTCGGATTGACGTAAACAGGAAGCATTAATGAAAGCTGCTTTAGAAATGTCAAGTGTCAGAGCTGTTAGCTGCAGCTCCCTCTCTCAAAAGACTTTCAGCATTCTACACATTGGGAAGCGGTCTGACGTGTATTTAGACAGCACGTTTGGTTAATATATCCTTGGTGGGTAAAGGAGTTGTTTGGCCAAGCACAGCATACGGCAATACCAATAAACCACTCATATATATTCCTGAGACCTCATTTCAAAATCCTCTGCTGCGTAAGTACGGCCAAAATTATTTACATTCAAAATATGGGTGAAGAGGTGGAGAGAGTGTACATTTACAAAAGCTTACAAAATTAAGTAACAGAAACAACAGTTTTATTATTTTCCCGATATTCAAAGTGACTTCATGTATATTTGATGTCATTACTGGTATACCGTAATGCTTCCAAAACAGTGAAAACCATCAGTCTGTATCCATGTATTTGTACATACGGCCAACTTTGATGTGGTCTTTGCCACATTAGTACATTTTTTTAAATGAATGACACATTTAAATAAATTGTAGTGAGGTGGAGAGAAAGTCTGTGAATGTACAAGAAACCAAATGATGTAAGAGGCGCCTGAATATGTTCACGATAATACAATGTGCATTATTAACTTGTTTTTTGAATACCAGTTATTTTGAATAAGGGACGCAAATACTTCCAACTACTCAAATCCATGAGTCAGTGTCTGTTTATTCCAGTACCCCAGTGTATTTCAGTTTGTAGTTCAAAGATTTGCATTGCTGTTGCATGAGACAGCAACTAAGCAAGAGTGCGAGCACACACTCCTCCACCCAGCAGGGGTGAGCGGGAGGTGAGCGCTTCTTTTCGGCGATGCAGCGGTGACTTTGTAGTTCTGCTGATGGTGTTTAATCAGCTGTGTACAGGTGGAAAACATCTCCTATAATTGCAGATGGCTGCTGTTAGGAGATGCAGATTCCAGGCGGTATTAGTATGCACAGCACTGACTACACTCCTGTTTCTTCCTGTGTCATTTTATCACCCATCACCGAATAATCACACCCCAAATATCCCGCTCCGTTGCACACTGGCTTCTCCTCTCTTGTTCTCTCCCTACTTTCCGTCTTTGTCTTCCTTCATCTCTCTTTCATGCTCCATTGCGTCATGAGGCCAAAGCTCTCTGGAGGGATGTCATTACGGATGCTGTATTGATGTCTGGATGCCTTGGTGAGCAAAACGGGCGCGCCCTGCGGATGCTAACTTTATACGCACACACCTACGTATAAACCATAAGCCTAAAGAGCAGGTGGTTTTAGGTCAGTGATTACATTTTACGCTTGAGCAAGTAGGTTGTTTTAAGATACCTGTGGCTTTAAGTAGCACATGGAAAAGTCAGAAGTGCAGTCTTTCTCTATCAGCTTATCTTATTTGATTTTGAAGCCTGTAAATCCAACCGTAAGTGGAAATGAAAAATCCAATCATGACATTTCTGCAGATTTCCTGTGCTGTAAGGTCACTACACCAGTCTCTCCTTCCCTATGGGGTATGATGTTATATCCACACACACAAACAGCGCTGTTGGAAGCTCCCACGGTTTCGATAACAAGACCCTGTGCTGTGTTGGAATTGCCCAGAGAAGTTCACCTTCCTATCGTCTGAAAATATCCACCGCTGGCATGAGTCCTCTGCGTTATTGATCTAGTGTTCTCGACGCCGCGGCCCTCGGGGAGGATTATGTTCTAATTTTGTTGCTTCTCCGCATCGCGGCGATAAGGAGGATTTATCCTCATGATCACTTGGCAGATTTGAGTGAGGATCTGGTTATTTAGCCGTTGGGTTTTTATATTATTGCATCCAAGCCCTTCTTAAGAGTGTGAAATATGCAAGACTCTCCTCTCTACCTAACATCCTCTGTGGTAAACTGTCGCCAGCCTGAAGCACAACTCCAGTTACATTCAGCACAAACATCATATTAATGAATGCAGCGCTGTCATCACCACAGCTGTAACGCTCTCACACAGCTTGTACATAACATGATGTGACAAATGATTTACCAACGCGGCATGAAAGGCTCTGGTACTATATTCCTCTTCCGTCTTTTAATGAATCAGTTGTCCCCTGAGAGGACCAGCGAGCATTTATGACATGCTAGCTAGCTGTCAATAATCTCTGCATTAATATTGGCGTTATTGATGTTACATCGTTTTTTTTCAAAACCACTGGAACGGTGCTTCTCCAATATATGCTGCATTGTATTCTGTACTTGCTCTTGTCTGATACACCAACCCCTTTAATAGCTGTAATCTTGTGTTTTCACTCATAAGAAGTGAGCGTTCTTAGGAGGAACTAAGATCGATGTTGGAGACAAACAGTGTTTGAAGTGTGTTTGAGTGAGAGAAGGAGGGCACATTCATAACGGGAGATGTTAGCTATTCATGAAGTTATATACCTACTATAATCAAATCAGGAAATAAATACCAAACCCATCAAAGCACTCCTCACAGGCACTCCTATTTGCACTACAAAGGCAATGCATCATATCTTCAGACTGTTTGGTAATTCCAGCAGGATTTTTATTGACCATCCCCTGACAGCGTGGAGTGATGGAGGAGAAGTGAAACAGGGAGAGGTGAGGAGAAAGGTGAGAGCACTGACAAAGAGGGGAGGAAAGAAGAGAGTGAGGGAGAATGAGATTGTATGGCTGTGGTGCCAAACAGCAGCAGACTGCCAGGAGAAACATTCAGCAACACATCGATCTGGACCCTCCTGACATCTGTGCTGGCACTGAGAATACAAAGACACTGTTCTCTCCGTCACTTCCTTTTTATGAGATTCAGTTACCTCTATATTTTTTAAAGAGGCCCTATTATGCTTTTTTGGGTTTGCCCTTTTCTGTAGTGTGTTATACAGATTTGTGTGCATGTACAGTAAATGGTCCAAAAAGCCTGGGAAATCCCTGCGTTCCCTCCAGAGGGGTTTCTCTCCCACACATTCCCCCCACCGAATGAAACGCATCCATTGGACTTCTTTGTTTACTTACGGAACATAGTGACATCCCTATGTAACACTTTTGCTTCTATTGGCTAGCGCTCAAACACATTGTAGGTGATAGGCTAAGGGGCGGGACATCTCAAAGTGGTTGACCTATCACAACAGAGCCGGCCAGCTAACCAATCAGAGCAGACTTGGCTCTGGTTTCAGACAGAGGGTGAAAAGAGGTGCTGCAGCACAGGCAGTGTGAGAAAAATAAAGAGCTTTCTGAACATTAAAGCATGGAGACATGTCACAGGAGAGACACTACATACTGATATGAACCTGAAAATGAGCATTAAATGTCTCAGATACATATTCACAGCAAGGATTTAAATTGAGCCCAAAAAAGCCTTGTAAGGCATTTTTGATTATGAAAAAGAACATTTGCCTACTTTAACATTAAGTTACTTAACAATAATTTGACATTTGAATACTTTTATGAGTGGGCTATAAACATCATTCCCCTTGTTTAACATCTTTAAGATCATTCCTTCAACTCAATAGAAATCAGGACAGAAACCCAAACAGAAATACAAACACATGCGTAGGGAATATTCTCAGTTAGTCAGAGTAATCATCAAACATGAGGTTTGGATGCTGATGACACTTGCTGTAAGACCCCCTCCGGCCAGAGCTAACCTCATAACGATCATGTGCACCGCTAGCTAAATCAGGAGCGCTGCAGCCCTTCCTGTTTTTGTGTTGAATGACAGGCCTCTGTGCATATGGGGAGGAGCCGCTTCCATTTCCATTTGGCCCTCCAGTCCTTTCATTCAACCCGATATGACCCTCACAGGAAGAGCTGCAGGCGATGACTGTAATCCTAGCCACCGGGTCTCCAGGGAGGGAGACCAGGCGAGGCAGAGAGAGAGGGAAAGATGAGGAGATTAAAGGGTGGAGAGGAGGGAGTGGTTCCTGTGTTCTCCCCCGGAGTCTGTCCTCAGCCCCTGCCCGAGGCTGAAGAACCAGCCTCATCGATCAGGCAAACTGCTTCTGTTATAGGGTTTCATTTCCCCATCGCATTCAATTATTTTGTCATGCCTATCTGTAACAATCCTCCAATTACTGAGCCCTACAAAATGTATATTTGTTACATTGCTACACACTCAAAGCACCAACAGGTATATATTCCATTATGTTGGTTTTCTAATGATTTCCATTAGTTCCACAATCCACTCTCCAATAATAATGTTTTTTTTCCCATTTACAACCTGTGAAGAAGGAATAAGCATGTACGCCAAAATAAAAATCTTAGTTTGTGCTCTGCTGCACATCGTTGAAATAGAATATGTGCACATGGAAAACAAAATGTATATCATTAAGATACCAGCAGGACTATTATCTACATCGCTTTTACATTCAGCGCACATAAAGTGTATTGATAACATTCAGGTGGGCAAAGTGACAAATCAGCGACACTTAACTTGAGCTGAAGAACATGTTCTGTTGCCTCCTCTTCCTTTTCACAGCTCCAGTATTTTCCTTTTAAGGCATTTTCTTGCTCTCAACCTTGTATTTCTCTGCTTTATATTGCCATAGAAACACAGACAAAACATCTGAGCATGCACAAAGCACACGCCTGACGCTTTACTCATCTACTTTTTCTCCCTTTTCCTTCCCATGACTCAAGGTCCAGTAATTGCAATGCGTGCCATTTAAAACATCGGCGTCTCTTCAATGTGGGCCTGTGTTTTTATATTTCACCTTCATAACTCGCAACTGCAAAACTGAGCAGGAGACTATCTCAGAATAGAGATGTAAGCAAACACACAGTGCCTAGAGGTAGATAGTTGTGTGTACAGCAGTGTATTACACAAGACGTTATGAGTTTTACAGGAAGCTCCTCATCTTCTCCAACAGGGGCTCGGTTCCCTTATTATTTATTAGATCTGATCAGCCGAGCTGCATCTACCCCTCCACTCCAGCCCTAGCTTCATAGGGCATGCCTTGTGTGTTGGATTTTTTTGAGGCATGGTTTGGCTGATGGGATGTGGCAGCAATACAGAGAGCGTTCTACTTCTCCTTATTAGCACTGAAGCAGAGGGGACGGGAGTTGAGGGGGGGGGCTGCAGGATTGAGGGCGTCAGAGAAAATGCTGAGGGATGATGGGAGGGAAAAGGGAAGGAGCTCCAGTCTCTTTTTAGGTCTTGGTCGTTTATACTTTCATAATGCCAGTAGTTCTTCATGTCCTAACACTATTAATAATAATAACAATAATGCATCACATTTTTTATTAGAGCGCTTTACAATTACACATATTAGACATGTAAGAGTCATTACTGTGGACATCACCCACAGGAGCAAATTCGGGTGAAGTGTCTTGCCCAAGGACACAACGGCCTGACGCAGTTACGGCTGAGGCGGGTTTCGAACTGGAGTTTCCCAACGCCCCTTGATCTGATGATCAACGCTCTAACCCACTGCGCCAAAATCACACTAAAACTAAAACATGTATGCACTTAGCGTTGCTGCAACCGATTTCCAAAGCATACTTAAGAGCTTTGCATTTATTTCCTATAGTACCTTCCAGGCAGACTTTAATGTTATTTGATACAGGTGAAAAAGTATTGGCTGCAGTTTAGAGTGGCTAACAGGAGTGATAAAGCTGTTACAAGTTGGTCTGAAAAATCTGAGCAAAGGAGTATTATTAGTATTATTATTAGATGTGTTTCCCCTGATCAGTTAAGATAGCATTTACGTTAGGTTAGTTCTTCCTACTTCCTCCAAAGGTTGGGGAATTGTTTTTCTGGACTGCCACAGCAAACTATAAAGTTATTGGTAGCAGCTAAAAAAACAAAAACAACATGCCATATTTGACACCCAGGCTTTGAGTTATTTTCTCTTGGTTTTGTAGCATCCCACAATGGCTAGCATAATCTCTTGGTCTGGTTATTATAAGAAATCAATTCACATCTTCTTGGTTTGATTTTCAAAGCCCTGTCAATGCAGCCAGCTCTCGAATTAGGGATTGTGACATGTCTGTAAACAAAAGAGTTGTGGTCCATTTGCAAGTCTGCTCACTGAAAAGAAAACCAGGGCACAAGTTGCCACCTGGAAGGTAAGATACCAGTCTCAGCATATGGTGGAGATAACGTGTGCAGTTTGTACTCAAGGCAGAGGTGAGATAGTGTGCAAATCCAACTTTATAGTCCCTCTAATTTCCTTATATCAATATGTTGTGATGAAGTTCTGAGAGCATGTACGCTCATACTATAAGTAGCAGGCTCACTCCATTCTGTGAGAGAGAGATTGTCAGCTGTGATGGGCTCAAATTTGAGTTTGAGGCTACCAGCAGGAATTGTTCCGGCTCGCTTTTGATGTCTTCCTCTCAGTTTCAGACTCTCTCCTTCTCCATTTCCTCCAATCGTCCTCTGTCTGTAATCAGACCTGGATTTGCCTTGCCTCAGTGGCCTCATAGGGAGTACAGAGGAGAGGGAAGGAGGGGTGAGCCATAGAGGGGGGGAGGAAAGAGAAAAGATCATAATTGCGATGACATTTTCTTATTTCTAAAGTGTTACATCAATTGTGATGGTGCCAGCATAAATGAGATTCCTGAAGTAGAAAGTATCATCGGAAACAGGAGGGGTGACTGACTGTGCAGTAAAGTTCACTAAGGTATATTTAATTAGACTTTTTTGAAACTAATCAACAGAACAACATTTTAATGTCAAGCATATCTCTGCAGAGTGTTCAAATGGATTATACAACACAAAATGCTTAATTTCACTTCCTTAAATTCAGTCAATGCCCTTTTGGCATTAATCACATCCTTGAGCCACTCACACGTTCACTTGTCTTAAAGTCAGTGTAGCTTTGCCTTTATCCTCGGGGTCATTGTCTTTCTGGAGAACAACCCCCCTCCCTAGTCACAGGCTTCTTGCCGACTACATCAGTTTTTTTTCTCCTCAGGATTCCCCTGAATGAATTTGGCCCTCTCCCCTCAGAAGTCGTGTGGATGCAGCTGCACAGCGTGATGCTGCCACCGCTGTGCTTCCCGGTGGGGGGGCTGTGTTTATGATGATGTGCAGTGTAACATGATATTTAGTCTAAGGGCCAAAATGCTCAGTTTCTCATCAGACCGTAATAACTTCTCCCAGCTGACTTCAGAGTCTCCCACATGGCTTCTGGCAAAACTGCGGTCGTGATGTCTACGGAGGTTTTTAAAGATATGTGTCCTCCCCCCCATGAAGCTGTGACTCATGAAGCACCCTGACCCACTGTGGTGTGCAGTCTTTGAAATATCAGGCCCTAAAACTTCGAATCTTTTTTAGAGTTGTCCTAGCTTCCGTACATATCTCCTTCTTGTACAACCACTCATTAATGATCCTAATTGATAGATTTAGCTGTACTACTTTACAATGGATGATCACTCACATCCATCCCCTAATTGTCACTAACACTTTTCACTGACTTGCCCCTCAATCTTCAACATTTATGTTTTCGTCATGACACTGCAAAAACGAGGTATTTTGAATGGACATATGCAGATACATTTGTAATTTATTCAAATTGCATTGTAGATGTTTATTTGCGTTGACCTGTGTCAAAAAAGACACTTTATTGATTTCATAGTGTGTCACAAAGACACCATGAAAACGCACATATTTGTATATTATATATTATGAAATCATTGTCTGTGTGAATAGCAGATCACGACAAACTCACACGCATAGACTTACAAACACACTTCTAATGCTACAATCTAAGTTGAATTCAAATGGTAATTCGTATAAATGCAAATTTGATAAAGTTGAGATTTTTGTCTGCGTGTGTGTGTGTGTTTATGGGGTTGGTCCATGTGTGAAATGTGCAAATGCGTCCCCAAAAAGGCTCCTTTGGCTGCACATCAGTGCTGATTGGCTCCCTGCGGTGTATCTTTGATTAGCTGGATAACAGGCGTCTGCAGCAGCTATAGAGAGTCTGAGAGGCTGCGTCTCTCTTTCCGCCTCCTCCTCTCTTCTTTCGAGACCACCGCTCTGTCTCTCCTTCCTCTCCTTCTCCACATCTGTCACTTGGCTTTCTTCTCCGCTGCTGCCACGCTGGTTCCCCTAGTTTAACAAGCTGCCAGGGGACTTACAGGAGCGTACACCCAGAAATATTTCGGAGGGAACTAAACAAGGGATGATTCATCCCCAGATGGCTCCACTTCCATCTCTCCTTTTCAGACTTTGTGTGGGATATTGGGAGCTGTGATGCATGTCTCCGCCTGTCATTTTCCTTCTCCTGCTGAGTTCTGTATAGTCCTAATAGCGATAACACCTTCACAAGAACGTAAAACGTATAAATAAGAGAATTCTATACACATGTTTCATACTGCAGACTTAAAAGATAAATAAAATAAAGGCAAAACAAATAAAGGCAAATAAAGGCAAACAAGAAAAATCCAAGAAGCTGCGTGACTCAAATTTGACAAAAGTTAACATCGCTTTAAAACAACATGTCAATATGATATGTGTTTTATCTAATACTCTCCATTTCTACTTGTGGGAAACGGAGACAAGATAATTGTTGTAGCATTTGAATGAAATTGAATAAATAATTTCCTGTCATTTTATTAACAATATGAGTACCGTAATTTTCGGACTATAAGGCGCACCTGAATATAAGCCGCAGCAGCGGCATACCACTCTCGGTTCCACTTTTACTTTTGCGCGCTACCTGTCTCACTCTTTTCCGGCCTCCAGCTTTTCCTGCTGGAACCTGCCGCTTAAAGGTGGGGGTCCGCGGACCGGCCATAGAGCCCATAGAGTTAAAGGTGTTGGCCGTTAGCTGTAAAAATCCATAGATTAGTCGCACCGTTATATAAACCGCAGCGTCGAAAAATAGGGAAAAAGGCGCGGCTTATAGTCCGAAAATTACGGTAGTTATTAAAGGCATAAAAACATAGACATTTATAATTCTTTCTTTAATAGAAATGTTTCTTCTGCCCGTAAATTGTCCAAACCAGGCTTTTCTGGATAAGCGCATTTTTAAAAACATAGTCATTGTCCATGCCGGTTTCAGTTATAGGTTATTTGTCACAGTTGCTCTGATCAGATCGGTCTCCTCCATTTTGTAGATTATTTACGACTTTTGAAACACATTTGCAAAATCCGCCTTACTTTGAGCATGCGTTTTAAACAGTTTAATCTCTTTGTGAATTGTTTCCACTTGCGCCGTCCTTTAATTTCTTCATACAGCGGGTATCCAGATTAATTAATCCGGAGTCCAATAACCATCAAAGTCACTCCAATAGTGCTCCTTAATTACGCTTTCATCCTCCTTTAACAAAATACTTCACATTCATCCAGTTTGTGACAGTAGTTGTAGCATTTTTTAGACTTTTAAACTTTAATTACCACTGTTGCCCCCACCGTTGTTCCACCGCTGTCTGGGGACACACTATTTGAAGTGATTAATCATTTCGTCATTGAAAATATTCAAGCAGAATATCATATTTCAGTGTCTCCTTAAAATGGAGCCAAAAGCGGGGCCCTAAAACAACTAGACCCCTCAATAAGGGATGTGTGGGAATAGGACAAAATCCTTTTTAGCAGTTGAAGTTTAGGTGGTAAATAGTCAACTTTTTAAACCTTTTATTGTTTCTGCTTGTTCAGAACACAACTTCATTATATGTAAAGGTAGAGTGCCTCATTTACAAAAGAGCAACAGCCTTAGCCCACTTGCTTTCATTCCTTTGAAGGCTACATCTTCATATGCCGCATTCTTCAAGTGAATAACCCTTGAATCTGTACATGGCAATAGTGTTGTCATTGGCATATAACAAATGTACCATACTTAGTACCTATTCTTATATGCTTTTCAAAAAGACCAATATGTTCTCAATACAATGTTTTTGTCTGTGGAAAACCTTTGTTCCATTTTTCAAACTCCAGACAAAGGAAGCAACAAGCAAAGCAAAGCAAAACATATATAATCCAAACAGTTTCAATGGACATACAGCTTTTTTCCAAATGGGGAAAGTAAAAACGTTTTATTTTTAAACTCAATGTTTTTGTGTTGCATATAATAACAATTCCCACTGTCTGATGGACATTTAACTTGACATTTACTTGTGTTTTCCTTATTTTGTAGTTATTGTAACATACTATATATAAGGTTTTATTGGACCTTATTTCACTGCAGCATTTTGATAGCACACTTAATAATGTTCTAGAGGACTTTGTTTCCTGCCAGCTAACATTTATGTGGGGAAATTGTCCAGTGAATATTATTTTATTATTAAATCAGTCATGTGAAATGCTGCTGAAACAATGGTGTCATCAAAAAGGCCTTCCCCCTTGTGAAGTAAAGCAACGGCAGCATCTGTGCCGTCAGATAGTCATGGCTGCCAATAATACTGTGCATTCATATCTTCAGTGCATATTGTTCTAAAACCAACAATATGAAAAGCTGATGAAGCTGCTGTCATGAAAAAGCCCTTCTCAAATTGACATTGCTGCCAACAGTGTTTTTCATTCCCCCCATTTTTCCTTCTTTGGGATCTTCTGTAGTTTAATCAAATGCTTGGTTGGGGATTTGAAAAGCTCTTGTCACAGAGCAACGTTAGCAAGAATTTTATTTCAGTTCACACATATCCTGCTGATGCAGCAACTCTTTGCTGCTTTCATGGATTTTCCCCCACACTTTGTGATTCGCAATCCGCTAACACTTGTAAGACAAGCTTCAATACATGCCCTCTAAATATAGCTAATGCCTCTGCTAAAACACAATCAGCTGAAATTCATTTTAGACTTATTAGGGACATTGCATTATAAAAGGAGGTTTTTTTATACCTCATCCTTAAGATCATATTGTAGCTTGAAATGCTAGACCAGTCGGGAAAAGAAGGCACATTTGCTATCTTACCCACTGCAAAATGGAGAACGATTAATTGCTATGAGTGGGATTAACTTCCCAAACAAAGCAGTGTACCCCCC
>NW_011359125.1:1307071-1323408 GCF_000735185.1 Notothenia coriiceps | reverse complement strand
AAAAACAAACTCGAGAGACGGCTGAGGTGACCGCAGTGCAGAATCGCTGTATAGTTTAAATCTCCTAACAATGTTGACCATTTTAGACATAGGCTTATTATATTTACAGCCCTTAATAACATTCATTTTCACTTTCTTTTCTCCAATGACCATTAGACCATTTAGTAAGGTAAAAAGCAAAAGGGCAAAAACGCCTCTCAGACGCTCTTCCGTTTACTTTTTTAATAAAGAAAAACAAATGGTCCATAGATACACGGATTCATCTCCCTCCATCATGTTGATTTGAATCCGAAGTTCTGAACATGAGCCCGCCCAGCTCGACCTCCTGAACCAATCACAGCGCGATAATGACCTGCCTTCCGTTTCAACTATACTCCTTCCGTTTCCACTATACTTTCTCTCACACATACATGCATTCTTCTCTTGCATACATATAGTCTTCAGACATGCATATATTATTTATAATATTAAATGTATAATTTATTGATTGAATGTGCACGAGAGCAAAATGTATAAATCTGTGAGTGAAACATCTATGAATGTGTGCATTGATATATGATAACATGAGAGCGAAATGTATGAATGTGTGAGTGTAAATATATATGTATATGAGAGTCAAAATATATGTATGTAAAAGGAGAATGTATGTGTGTAAGAGTGAAAATATGTGTATGTAAAAGGAGAATGTACTGTATATGTTTGAGGACCAGTATGAATTACGGCCTGAACGGCCCCACATAGAATATTGTGCTGAGCTAGATTTGCTTTTCATCTGCATTTTTTAGGTCACAAAGAAACATTTATATAATGCCACATCAATCCAAAGTTATTGACAAGCTGCTTTTCAACACACCTCGAGCATAATCCATCAGTCATTTCTGTCAAGCCATCAAGATTACAGAACATATTCCCTCCAACCCATTGCTCATTCGTCTGTATTATAATGCTACTCAAACTGTTGCGTGCTCCCCTCCTTGTTTTCTTTCTCTCTCCCTGTTGCGCAGGTGCACCTGGTCTGCCTCTTGCTCCGCCTCTGCCCAGGTGTTCCCAATTCCACTCAGTCGCGGATATATAAAGAGAAGCTGGAGGAAAAGGATGTCTCGCCTTTTCTGGTGCTGGGAAACACTCTCCTTTAAAGAACCTTTTTGGTATAGTGGGGCTTGAGCTATCATGTTCTTTGAGCATGTTTTCTCTCACTGATTGTGCTGTTATGTTAAATGTTTGTTGTTTGTGTTTCATGTATTGTGTCTGGATACTTGTCTGTTGATGTTGGACATGGAGCTGCTGTGACGCATGTCAAATTTCAGACTTGATCTGACCAATAAAGTATTATCGTATCGTATCGTATGTGTCTTGTAGAAGTGTTTATATTTAGCCTGGAGGACCTGGTAGTCCAGTTTTCGCAGCTTTCTTTGTTTCCATAGGGTTTACGCCTGACTTTTGGTTCAGGGGGGGGGAGCTCTGCGTCCTACGGCCCCTAGTGTGGCTGGCTCGGGCACCATCCTTCCTTTTGTTCCTATTGGCCAGTCCTCCAGACCTTTTTCATTTATAGTTTGGCTTTTGTAAGAAGATGGGATAATAATAATAATAATAATAATAATAAATGTTCGTTACTAAGTACTGGTTTTTGCGTGTATTTTTCATGTTGCGGGTCTCAGTGCGAGCCACTACTGCTGAGTAGACTGTGGCCGTAACACAAACACACTTTTTTATTGTGCAAAACAAACTATAAACAGAGTGAAATAGATTATTGATAGATAACTGCAGATGTTATGATAATCATTGTGTATGCACTTCAATAAGGGCCAATAACAATTCAATAAATAAAAAACAATTCAAGCTTTCACAAAGGATGACAAATAAAAGCTGAAGAAAAAACTATGTGCATAAATATAAATGTATGGCCCTTTATATCAAGTTGTTCAATTTGGTCCCATCGTTTTCCCATTATTTGTATCAAGTCATTTGATTGATCTGTTGTACAGAGTATTTTAATTGGCTAATTAAATCAAGTCCTTCGATTAGCCAGTTTGATCAATTCATTTCATTGGTCTATTGGATCAATTGTCATTTGATCAGCCAATTGTATTGAATGATTTGATTGATCAAATGACTATGGGAAAGTCAGAAGGAGTGCTCCAGGAAATCTATTTTCCATTTCAGGCCTGCAGTTCGATAGACCCTAGTCATGGCCACACCAGTAAACAATGAAAGAGGCTCCTTCAAACAGCCACAATGAGTGATAAAAAACAATGGGTGATAAACACTGCAGATTCTGGAGACCTTCTGCAGGACTGGAACTCAGTATGACAATACCTTGAACCTCTGTGCCTCCTATTACGGCAAGTTGGCAAGTCGTAAACAATTTGAAAATAATGTTATATAATGCTATGAACAAGCTGTCTCTTAAGTGATCAACTGTATTTTCTTGAAGAATAAGGGACAAGTGCAATTTCACGTGTATGCCAATAAGTGTTAGTTTGTTATACAAATAAAAAGGTTTCACATTTTCGTCGTACAATCTTTGTTAGCACAACACCTTCTGTATCTTACCACTTTTCTCTACTGGATACTGGCCATTGCTGTTTTGTCCAATAACCGTGTGCAGAATGACATGGTTTGTGAATGTGGCTAATGGTCCTGTGACGATATTGCTCATTATCAGCCAACCAGATTACTTTAAGTATCTAAAGATACATCAGATTTAATATTCATTGGAAGACATATGTCTTCCAATGAATATTACATCTGATGTACAGGTCAGTTATACATTAAAAAAACATTTTAGCAGAATTATAATAAAGTCCCCCATCTGATAAAACAGTTAAACTGCAGAAGTAGCAGTAAATGTAGCTTTTAAGTACTAGGTTACTTAGCTGGGAAAAAAAATCGTTATGTCATCATAAAGTGGCGAAAATGTGATCAGCTCATTTTCAGACATGTTACAATATAAATGGATCAGGACACACAGTGAGATTTCCTGAAACTTTCAGAATATCTTTACACAGAGGGGACACATGTTTATGTATCAAAGACATGGAAAAGTGGATTTTGCATAATAGGTGACCTTTAAGTTGCGTTCTCAGCTTACCTGTCTCAGGATCACATTGGTGCTCACAGGGGTCCAGGAGGCGGCGTCCACACAGCTCGTTGACCCAGGGACCACTGGCGTTCTGTTGGTAATACAACAAGATCTGGGCCGGGTTCAACCAGTCTGAAGCGTCCATCTGGCTCCCCTGCAGCAAAATAAACCTCGATCCTGAGGGGGACAGAGGAGAGAGGGGTAAAGGGTAGAGGAGTCAGGGAGAGGTAATGACAGAGATGGATATAATAAATGCATGACAGGTGGAGGGATTGTAGAAAACCGCCAAGAATAAGAAAATAACTTATTTATAACGTTCACTAGAAATATCAGGACAAGGCCACAGTATGTGTTGGACCTTGCTGCAAAATTATCTTAAGATGATTCAAAGACAGCAGGGAAAATATTATCATACACTCGAAATCCAAATGGGAAAATAAGGAATGAGAACCATCAGTGTTAGAAAACCTTCAAAATAAAATATTTTAGTACGCCAAAATGTAAATATTTGATAAGCTAAGGAGATTAACCTGGCCTAACAAACATGAAACACTGTGAATGTTTCAACAACTGTGATATCTGAAAATGAATAATTATTATTCATTATTATTGAAGCAGGAGCTGACATCCAGCCAAGATAACAAACATTGACAGCTGCAAAATTAAAATATGAAAAATATTCAAACTGTGAGAAACATTCTAAAAACACGATGCCTGTTGTAGAAAGCCTAACACTTGTTTTGATTATTATCAGTAACCACATGCAGCCACTTTGCAACAGGAGGAAGGCAACAGTGAAGAAAATAGAGCATTGACTTTTATGTGTACACATTTCCCATGGTGTTCGGATACATATTTGCAATAATTAAAAGGGTGTATGGTTCAGACAGTGTCGTCATTTGAATAAATCACATGCACTACAGGAAGGACTCTGTTTGGCTGCGGCCTTACTGATAAACAATGTATTTTTGTGTCCTTCCCACCAGTGCAGTGTGAAATTGTGTTATGGTCTGTTCTCCTTTTGGATGAGTTCTTTACTGAGCCAATTACTTTATATACAGTCCGTGTTTAATGCAGTTATGTTTAAGGTGATGGTGTACTCAAATTAAATTGGCCACATGCCCTGGTGACTGTAACTGCATAGTAACTCGGTTAAAGTTGAGAGTCCATAAGAAAATGCACCCCTCAAACTGTTCAGGCTTCTCTGTGGTTGTGTGCAATAACGGTAGAATTTCACCAACAACTAATTAACAGCTTCTGAGCTGTTTTCCTCCAGAACTCCCCAGGAATCCACTCACAAATTGCACTCCTACGCTGTGATCTTTTCATGTGTATTATTAGTGGCACTTGTGACATAAATAAAGCAGCGTGATGGAATTAGGGCTGCATTGCCATGTCAGGTCAACACATCCGCGGCCTGAAAGGGCCCAGTCAATGGAGATTTTAATTAGTTAAACATTTATTTTTTAATTTGATCTGCTCGTTGTTTACTAGACGCTTATTTTTAGCCATGGTAAAGGGTACCGTACATGTGAGAAAATGTGCTGATAAATTGAAAAATGTACAATGAAGAAAGGCTCCATTTTGTAATCATACATTCGGGGATTTGACTATTTGAGGTAAACTGCAATTATTCTGTTACATTCCATTCCGTTGCATTTTATTTAACGTTTTCATCCAAAGTGACCTACATACTTTTAACATTGTGACATGCCTTACTTTATTAATAAGGAAATAACAGGACTGAATATGTGTGTCCGATGTATCTGACATCTTTACTGATTTAAAAGTTGATTTGAATGGTTACATTGATTACACTAGAAGCTATCACAAGTTTTCAAGGCAGTTTGCATTGTTTATTTTATTAAATAACTTGAAGTAAAAGCCCCAAAAGCCACGAGTCTGTTGCTGGGAGACAGTTGCCCCAGGACATCTGACACGGCAGGTGTCACTAGAACAGCGTATACTGAGAGTTATCCTCTGTGTGATCTTTGCAAACTAGCATTAACACTCATTGACCAAAGCCCTGTCTTTTTGAAAACATGGGGTGCACTGGGCTTTTTTAACCCAGGCATATTTAATGACTACTTGGCAGGCTATGTGTGCCCTAGTTAGTGCCATCCCCTTTGATGATCACTTAAAAATAGAGCACCCACTACACTGGCCGGACAAATCTCGTTTGACTAATCTTGGAGAGCCATAAAGTTGCTCATAAAAACTCTGAAACTATAGACACCAATCATGTTTTTTAATTTTTGATGGCACATTTAATGTCCTGTTTGATGTCTCTGGCAATCGAGAATATGCAATATTTGTGTTTTTCAATCATGAAAAGGATTTCTGATATTAAACATAAATGCTTTGTGGATGGATCCAAGAAAGACTGTACTTACTGACATTTGACATTAAGAAAATTAGACTTAAAATATGAAACCTTAGCCAACGTTATTCAGATATTCTTAATCATCTCAAGTGTGAATCTCACAGGAGGCTACGTTACGCTGAATAGACTTTCAGGGCTAGAATATGTGGAGTGGCTTAATAGCTGATGTAAGCACCACACTACAGCACTTCAGTCTGAATAGAGTTGGTATGTAATATCCCTGGACAATGTTTCATAAATGAAATAATGGGCAAAAAGAAAGGAACAATGAAGCATTGAGTATCTGACCTAAACTGTAGAAATAACATATATGTGTTTGTTTTTGTGATTTTTGCCTTTATTCCTCACTTGACAGAGAAAATAGAAAAAGTGAGAGACTGTATTGTCATGGCCATCTCATGGAACCTTGACCTCTCCCTTTTTCAAAATTCAGAAAGAATGTTGAAAACAGAAATGTACTGGATAGTAGGCATTCCTCTTGTAATTTATCTAGTGGGATGTCACATGAAGGTAGCAGTTGGAAGAAAAAAAACAAGACTCAGTCTTAGCAAAAAAGTCTTCTTCCATTTTTTAGCAAATACATAAGATGAAAGTAAAACAAAGATGGAGCAAAATGTATTATCGACAAAAAAAGTGTCTACTATTTTATGCATAAATATTCCTATATTAATTTAAAGAAGACCTTTATTGGCCATTGGTACATGTTTTTAGCAGCTCTAGTGACGTGGCTCCATGATAATGTTTGCTGGATGGTTGGTGTGAAGGCTACAAGCCTCACAAACAACCACACATGTTAAAGGTTATGCGTTTGTTTTAAACTATACATACACAGACACATTTTTCTTTCTTTATTTAACTAGATTGAGTGCACGGAATCTGGTTTAAAATAATTATTGTTAATTGTGTTGTGTTAATCCTGTTGTTAGTGTCTTGCAGCTCACGTTGCTCCTGGCAAAAGGCTGAGCTGATGAACACCACCTGCCTAAATAGATGTGCCCAGCTAATTGGACAACGCAATTCCCCTCAAACCCTAAGGGGTGTTTAAAGAGGCCACGTCATTTAAGCCACCCATATAAATGCCTGCAGTGTGGAGAGGAAGGCGGGGTGTGTATGTGAGTTGCTCTTGGATAGAAGCACACAGAAAGTCTCCCAATTTGGTGACGTTTTTTGTTTATTCATTAATGCTAGATTGTATCTGTTTATATTATTAATAATACACCTTTTTTTTTTTTTTAAACCTAATTCATTTTGTTACCCATCCTAAAAATGTAAATATATTGGATAAATAAAATCCTTATTTTCTCCACATCAACCTGCATTCTTAGTTTTTGCGTACCCTGGTCCTTCACAGTTGGTCTCTGCTTTTGTTCCAGTTTAACTATTGGATGGATTGTATGAGTTTTTGTACATACAGTCATGGTGCCAAGAAGATAAATAATAAAAACATTCAAAGTCACCAGAATATTCCTCGAGCACCACCCTGGTGTTAACATGTGTGGCTTTAAGTGAAATGTCTGAACAACTATACTTTACGGATTGCCATTACATCTGGCACATATATTCCCCTGATGTGGAATTGTGATGACTTTAGTGACCTTTGTCCATCATCAGTTCAAAGTTTATTTTTGGGTTTATTAACCAATATCTACAAAAAAACTAAGTAAAGATATTAAACCTGCAAAATATATTTCATTTTTAAAATCGGCACTGTAAGCATTGGCACATGCTTATGTAAGTATTTAGCTCTAATTAACATTGTGCTTAATTAAGACCTGATGAAGCCTGCACCTTGGCTGTAGATTTTGGTTCAGTTATTGTTTTGAACAGCATGAAAGTATGTTTTCCCTCTTTATCAGTTGCTTTTAATTATTTAAGACAGCCTTCATATTTTAATGAGGGATTGAGAAACTGAAATTCAGTAGGTATCACTGGTGGCGGGGGTATGAAGGTCCTTCACCGGAGGGAGGACATTAAACAGAAATCGCCAGCTTACACTTACACTTCAATGTTGTGTGCATTAGATTATTGAGCTACACTGCAACTGGGACTTCAATAGTCATAATTGTAAATGCAAATTGACACGTCCAAGGACAAAGATAGGAATACTATTTCTAAAAGATACAATTTCCGATGATAAACCATTCCCACATTTCTATTTTAGAATGTGAGGTAGTCATAAAGAAATGTTTGTTCTGTCCTTTGTTATGTATTTTGAATAGCAGTAGCAGTAGAAACATCCCCTGATTGATTACTTTACCTGATGTGAAAGGCAAGGGAAAAGGTGTGACGCTACGTTCTGTGCTTTTTCTTCACAGGCGGACACACGCGCAGCTGTTTGCATTAATAGCTTCTTTCCCCAGTGGTAGAATCCAGATACTCATCTGATTCACCATGACATCAAATCAAAGTGTGATGAGATTGTGGAGACATTTATGGAAACATTCTAAATCGATCCCAGTTTTTGTAATTCTACAGGCGAATCCACCATCTCTCATCTCCCCTTTCAAAGTTACCCCTTGGACACCTCCCTGGAATGTTAATATCTCCCTGGCAGGCCCGTGTACACCATCGGAAAGCAGCAGTGCTCCGAATCAAATCAGACCTCGGGATGATAGATGAGCGAGCGTAGTCAAAGTCTATAATATATCTGGACTGCCAGCTCACTCGTGTGACGGCTGAAAAATGCCAAAGAGCCAGCAGGAGCCAGTGCTCGGCCCCCGCAGTGCTTTTTTTCTTCTTCAGGTGCTACATTGGAATTCATTAGCACAGTGGTTCAACATATCAGAAAGTACAAGGGGAAGAGTGATGGAGGGTGTGCTGCGGGTGGTCACTGCAACCTGGCCTCAATGTGCTCTGATGCTTTGAGGGCACATCTGTTGTGTGGCCTCACATGGGAAACGCAGGGAGGGGGTGGGCGACCTGGCATTTTACTTTTGTCTTTGAGAGAGAGCAAAGCAAATCGGCCAGCTACACGAGAAACACAGGCACTCTGTTTGAGAGAAATGGCGAGAATAACTCCTTGGAGAGTGGCAGAAAAAATGCCAGCTCAGTCGCCTGGGGTATCGAGCACCCAGAGAAATGTATGGAGAAAGAGTCCAGCTACATTGCTAATAAAGTCTTCTCTAATTCGCTGAATATTCCTGTTAAAACAGAGGAAAGAATCTTTCTTGTTAAAATAATACATTTGATTTATTAAAAACATTGATAATAAAGTCGTTTAGTTTGTTGAATACTTCTGTTAAAACAGAGTAAAGAATCTTACTTGTTTAAACATAATTCATTTGATTTGTTAAAAACATTTCTAATAAAATCAAGTTAATTAAATCTGCTGGGATTTAAAATAAAAGCTTGGGTTTAGCGAATTGATTTCATATTTATAATTAATATTTATGTGTTTAGTCTGCCCAGTTTATTTGTCAAATATACGTACATAAGGCAGCAGTGTCAGTGTATTGTTTGCATGTTTTATTTATTTTAATGACTATTGCAAGTTTTCTAATGCATCTTTCTTGTCTTCAATGGTGTTTCACCTATAAGACCAGTTCGGCAACTAAATGGAAATTGATTTTTCGAGTAAACTACTGAAATAAAAGACTGAAAAAGTAACAGTTGCTGTGTCATTGGAGTGGAATCCAGTTAGAAGTCATGTAGATGCTTCAAGTCCCTTTCAAGTGGGGAAACTGCACCAAAAAACGGAGAACACTTGACCGTGAGGCGAGAGAAGAGACTTACCGTCAGCGATGAGGTGCTCTGGAACGTGTAGAATCACCCGTACTGCGATGCTGCAGGACATGTGAGAGGAGTACACCAGGCCGATCACGCAGCTGATGACACTGATCAAAGTCAGGGTGGTCTTATTGATGGGACTCCGTGGGGAACCTGCTGCTGGGAACAAATGCACAGGCAGGGAGTGGGGAGAGGTGGGAACAACAAACGATAAAGATATCTGAAGCAGTGACCGTTCTTTAATCCCCTAAATACCCTGAAACATGCACACAACCACACAAACATACGCACACGATTACAAATGGAGATATTTCACAAACAAGCCAAGAAAAGGAGCTTAGCGTCCATGAAAAGGACATTTGGATCAAAAACATCAAGCCTTTGGGAGGTTTAGAAAAGGCATAGCTCGCTGGCCCAGCAATATGGTTTACCTTTGAAGGGTTTTAACATCCATGCAGGGATGCGACGGGAAAAAGACACATGGGCCTAAATAGAAATGGTCCAGAGGTTGTTTTGCAACCTTCCCATCTTTCCTTTGCTCTCCCTTTCCGCCAGAGCGAGGTTGCTTCCCTTATCTCTTTTCTCCAGAGTGCAACACGGAAAGTGTTAAACATGACCCACAGGGGCAAGCACAAACACACAAACACACACGATACAACACATTTAACCTTGAATAAAGCCACTCACTTTGTTTAAAATTGTTATTTTCTCATACAGTATCAGAATAGGTCTAGATTACATTGTACATTTTAGCATAACTTTCTCATTCAGAAGCTGCCTGAGGGGATGTGTAACTGCCTTACATTTTCAGTTAATTTCCTTACAGCTCTAAATCACAAATTACAGTTCCTATACCTGTAAAGGTGTAGCATTATTAGGGGAGGAACAAATCTACGGTGTAGCATTTGCCACGTAATAATTAATTGGTGCACTTGACAGTCTAAGCACAGGAGAATTGTGTTACAGGAAAAAGCTCTCAAGCTAAGTTGATGGAAATAACTTCAGGATGCAGTATTGAGAATCCAGCCACTCTCAGTAGTAGGCAGCCTTTTTGTATGATTATTTAATTTCAATTAGGTTTGTTCGGATAAGCTGCAAGTTACAGGCGTTTGTTTGTGTATGTGTGTTAGCTTGTGGGACGTGTTCTATGCTATAAATGTCCATCTCCATTATTTCTATTGTAAGCTTAAGTGGTATACGCATAGTAAATTGTAAAATACATGCAGTTAATCATTTTTATACCTGTTTTTCTTCTCTTGTTAACCCCTGTTCGAATGGGTTGGTCAGGTATGAAACTAAACCGTGTTTTTTTAATCAAGACTTGATGACTGGTGTCTATTACTGGAGGGAGCTACAGGATCCTTTAACAAAGTAGAAATCTTACCTATCCTATTATGTACAAAGCTAGTTTATTCAATCGAGAAATCAATAGCTGTATGCAGGATATAATATCTCCTTTTTAAATGAATTTCCCTGGAGTAGACATTACATAAAAAAACGTGAAATCTTCCGATATCCTCACACTCATCATCCCTATGACTTAAGGAAATTATTCTATCACGCCTCACAAATAATTCCTTTCCTCTGGATGTAAACAACATTGTTAGGGCACTATTGCAACCAATGTATTATTTCCGTAAGCTTAGTTTTAATTAAAGGTTTGGCTAAACTTCTGGAGATATCGCCATGTTTGTGAAACATGACAGTGGAGTAATAGGCTTTGAGGCGTTTTGAAAGCTTGTAACGCCTTCTGACAGCAGCTATTATTTTCAATAAATTGTCTCGTTATTTTTTAACCCCCCCGTGTCTGTATCCCACACCCCCTTACTGTACATCACAGCTGCAAGGACAATGGCATGCTGACAGATGAAGCGTGCCACAACACTTCACTTAGACACATTGGCACAGTCTTCTCTTTAGAAATAATACGTGTGTGAAATATTATTTCAAGATACAGTGTTTTGCACGTCACGAGATGCAATCCATATCTAAATAGTCGCCACCAAAACCTCTGATCTCGTTGTCATGTTTCATTTCAGTCAACAAGATTGTATGCAGATGCAGAGTAACATGCTCACAACCACTTTTAAGAAACACACCTAGTATGTACACACACACCATACCGTATACACAAACTCCACACTTTCCTTGGAGTCTAAATCACGAGCACACACACATACAACACTGGTGCCTTTCCATCTGCTTTATGCATTGTCAAGGTTACTAGTCATGCGTCATGGCGATGGTAGAACCATCTGACGGCGGGATAAACTGACTGTAGGTGAATTCTCCTTACCCCCTGAGCCCCACGCGCTGTTGGCGTTACCGTTTCTCATACCTCGACTCCGGCGTCGACTGCGGTTTGGGTCGGTGTAAAAGGCCAGCTGAGGCTCGCTGTCTGCCTCCGTTCCAGAGTCCCCGTCGGGGTTCAAGAAAGTTGAACCCCCTGTTGGATTTACACATACAAAGTATGAAAAATACATCTACTATGAAGAAACGTAGTTCTGGACCATTGGTAGGGAAATGTGTCCTCGAGTTGGCCTCTTTGAGAACGCAGTGGGAAAAGAAAGGGCAGCCAGAACCAAAAAGGAAAGGGCTGTGGGATTCAGTGTGGAAACAGATCAGACAAAGTTTTTTTTATTAAATCAATTATTGAAATGTAGGCTAATGGAGATGAAAGCCAAGCAGAAAGTTATCCGTATCATGTATTAAAGAAAAATATGCTTAAGCTTTCTGGTTTATCTGTAGCTTTTAGTTTGGTTATTGTGTTAAGTTAACCAGATAGATCGTGTTAATTTAGATCCTTTAATGGAGTAAAATAAGTACTGCCAAACAACAGAAGTATATAAAGAAGGACGCAATGCAGATTCTTGACTTTGATTTGTGCTTTAGAACTGAATGGCTTTTGATGAAGTCCTTGGGGGAATACCATTTTAGTCAATCCTATCTAACCTTGAGCTGTTTATAAAAAAGTGGCAAACTTTGCCTTAGAGAGCAAAGCTTTGCTGTGGATCTTTATATTATTACAATGGAGAAGATTCAAGATTCAATGGTTTATTGTCAAATAATGAATACAAAACTTGGGTCACAGGTTCCTCAGCAATGCAAATACAAGACATAAACATTTAGAAAATAAGAACAATACAATGTGTGCAAGCTCAGGCATTAAGTAGTCTTATGGCCTGTGGGATAAAACTGTCTCTGAGATATAATCATGTTAAAATCAAGTTGTGGTTAAAAAGCCTTTCTCAAAAGGAATGAATCATCTACAATGAGTGCTCACAGACTGATGCATATAAGAGTCAGTGATGAACACGGTACTGAAAGTACCAATAAGTACTTCATTTTGTATTACAGAACATGTTGTGCTGGTGCCTAAAGGTATTGTTAAAATGTTAATGCATATAATGTGAGTGTTTATCTCATTACCTCAGCGTTATGTTAAGACAGTGCTATGCTGCGGTGAATCTTTTAAAAAAGTAAAGATGGAAAACAATGGATGGCTTACAAGATGAAATCTTAAAGGGTGGATCAAATGCTGAACAAATATTTGCCTGTGTACATTTGCTGGACAATACCAACATCAATCTCTTTTCAGGTTAGTTTGTCTTGTCGTTATCGTAATCATGCTGATAAGCAAATGGACAAACTACTTGCCTGATTTTAATGGAATTGGTGGAAGGGTTCTTCTACTAAATAACATTTTGGAGCGTATCCAAATCAAGGCGTGGAAATGTGTCTTTCATTTACATTTCGAGATAGTGCATATTTTATTGATGTGGTATAGAACATTAGGGTTCCTGACTATGACATGATGACTTAAAGCTCATGAAAACACCAAAGAAAACCTTGGAACTTTGGTATGGCACCATCAGAGTATGTCATTACCATTAGCCAAAGTTTGTGCTTTTCATGTTGCCATTTATGGAAAGAGCCAATTCACAAGTATTCATTAACAAGCACTTCCAATAAATAAAGAAAGGGTACAGANCATGAAAAGTGATGAAAGAGAATATGAGGAGAAAAGGCGTGTTAAGCATAATGTCCGTTGTTGCATTTAAACAGAGGATTGGTTCTTTTCACATTCAATATATGCTTAACACGCCTTTTCTCCTCATATTCTCTTTCATCACTTTTCATGTAACACATTCTAAACGCTGTAATCAATACTCTAAAAAATACTTCTCGGCTCGTTTGGTTTCCGGTCATTCCGGATGTTGTCACATGCTACTCTCGTCTGTAAACAATAATGTATTCAAATAAACTGTACCTTCATTTAATATTCAGCATGGTAGTATCTCGACATCTATAGTTGTAGTGTTAAATCAGTAGGCTTCGGTTTGCACCACTCCATATAATTTCGCTACTAAATTCACCTCTTTAGGAAATTGTAAATTTACCACATGCTAACTGCCAACCGGAGATGAAAGAGTTTCAGAATAAAGCTTAACAGCTGGTTGTGCACAAGAATTTCTGGTTTTTCAGTGTAAAACTGCATTAAAACTGACGGCATGTTTAAACTACATTTCCTCATTAAAACATTGATTTTAATTTCTAACAGTGTACAAAATAATAGAAACGCCAGTTAGTTAAACATTAAAAAAGTCAGCTTTAATGACTCAGAGTGTTCCATATTCGAATCCCTTAATGATCATTGAATCAATGTTGCAACATAATGGCAGCACATTAAACACAGAGATTAAGATTTAACAATTTACACTGCGTAATAATGACATGTACATAATAATCCACATTTGAATTCCAGATACATATCAATATTAACCATATAAAGTGTAAAGGAAAAGAAAATCTAGTTTAGTCCCGAAATATAATCACAAATTATTTTTAAAACCGGAAAAAGCTTTGGAACAGATAAAAGCATAAAATAAGAAAAGAAGGAAGAATATTAAACAAAAAGTAATGTACACAAAACTAAATACACCCCATGCACAGCTGTTCCTCTCTCGGGTGCCAGCTGGTAGAGTGTAAACCAAAAATAAATCAAAGATCTCAAGCACCCCAGGATATTAAGATAGACACTTGCTATACCATGTTCCAACACACCCGCTTTGAAGTGATTCTGATTAAACAACATACGAAATGCGTTTGCTCTTTGTTTTTGATTAAATCTGTTACTAGTATCCTGTTGTGGAACAAAAAGTAATATTTCATGTTTGCATGGTTTGTTAATTCTGAGGTTGTTAGCTGCTTTTACAAATATCAAACTGTAATGTGGATTTTTCTGAAGACATAGCAATTTATTTCTTAAGTTACTTCAAGGTTGTCCATTTTAAAACCATTATTTTCACATTTCAATATTTATGGAATCTGCTCTCAGGACTTGAATGACTGTGGGTGATCTAGATGTCAGCTTCAACAGTTCAAAGAGATCAAATGGTGGTGAATTATCTGCAGTCAGTATAAGAACAGGAAAAAACGACCCGTCGTATCTATAGACATGAGAGTAAATAAGTATATTCTTTACCAGGCATTCCCAATTTTATTTTGTCTTCTGCTACCTTTCACACAGACATACGGAGCACTTGAGTCAATGTTAGATTATATCAAATGACAGTCTGAGGTCTGAGTTACACATTTGGATTCAGCTAATGTCTTCATGAATGAAAATACAGCAGGGGGAGCAGATGTTTACTCACAAGTAGCTTCCCCCCATTGTTTCCAGTAAGAAAGCCTTTCTTACCATTAGATTGGTGTCAGTCAAGTTCAACATCACAGATAAACTGACCGAGACCCCCTGGCTACAGATAGCTAGCTTCAATACCAAACTGAGCAGAACATTAGCTTAGGTTAGCATAGCATACAGACAGGAAGCAGGAGCAAAATTGCCTTATGCTTTCCAAAGTTAGTAATTAATAAGCTGTATCATATCTGATTGATCTTTTACACATACAGAAATGTAATAATACGATACGATACGATAATACTTTATTGGTCAGATCAAGTCTGAAATTTGACTTGCATCACAGCAGCTCCATGTCCAATATCAACAGACAAATATCCAGACACAATACATGAAACACAAACAACAAACATTTAACATAACAGCACAATCAGTGAGAGAAAACATGCTCAAAGAGCCTTCAGCGTGCATTTGATCTGGGATTTAGCTCTGTATTTACTGTGAGGATTGACTGATGCACAAAGGAGTGCTTCAGTCGGACTTTATTGAATCGTGGGACCCTGTATCTCCGATTAGATGGTAGCAGTTCATATTCACTGTTCAGAACATGGTTTGGGTCAGAGATTATGTTGTTGGACAGCCTCACTAGGTTGTTATGATAGGCTGAGTCATAGAGTCTCTGAAAGGGTTGACCAACAATCTTTGAACATATTTTTAACAGGTGGAGCAGTTTTGATTTTAAAGCTGCTGACAAACATTTGTACCAGGTAGTATTGCAGTACTGTAGAATGGACATGATCACAGATGTAAAGAACAACAGAATAATTTTTCTGCTCGCCCCAAAAGACCTAAGACGGATGGTCAATCATTACACCCAAGTATTTGTATGAAGCTCCCTGCTTGATTTCATATGTATGGATGACAATGGGGACTTTATGGGAGTCAGATGGTGAGCCAAAAATGATTTCCTCAGTTTTCTTGGTGTTGATCTCAAGAGCATTGTTATCAGTCCAATAATGATATAATGTCATTTTACAGTACATGCTGGAAACAGGGTTGTATCATAAGAGGACGCTATGGTTCACAAATATAAAACTTCCATGGATTGAGCTTGTTGCATTTTCAATTTTACAGATGACCTTTGGTAAAAATGCTCTTTGGGGGATTTGTTCTTTACACATGGGCACTGAGGCACCTTTAGACATATCCAGCCCTCCTAATACATCCATGTGCAGGGCATGTTAGAGTCTTCTAATCGCCACAAGGTTGCCAGGCAACCAGCAGCAAACTGACATGTTAATTAGTAAGCTTTGGAGGTGTTAGTATGGGTGTATTTCTGAACAGAGAGCCAGTTTGTTTCCCCTGTATCTAATCTTCGTGCTTTATTGAGCAGCATCTCATGACACTCTCAGCAGGAAAGAAACATTTTCCCAACTAGACCTCTTTCACAGCGGCCATTATGAAATATAATTGCAGGGTAAACACAGGTGTAATCAATAACTTTA
>NW_011359125.1:1301019-1304579 GCF_000735185.1 Notothenia coriiceps | reverse complement strand
GATATTTTAGTTTGGATTACTGGTCTGGGAGAAGCTTGCGTGTGTGTGTATACGTGTACGTGTGAGTTTGTGCATTTTTGTGTTTGTGTGTATTGTGTTTGTTTCCCGGGGAAAACACTCACGAGAAACACTGGCTGTTGTTATGCCTGCTGTGACATCAAGTTACTCCGTTCTCCGCTTGTAATCATGCCGTTACAAGCTTCAAAGTTGTATTTATCATCTGAATTTGCCGAAACAAGTTTCATTATTCTCAAAGCCAAGACTTTGTTTATTTGAAATCCGATGAAAACAAACTGTCACGGACCCTGCCGTGTTATCTATGATTACTATACGCCTTACATTCAAGATTTCAGCCGGAGGGAGGGGGAGCTGCGCTGCGGAAGAGCAGAGTGGCGAGTGAGAGCTGTCATCTTCCCTTTACAAGCTTCAAACATTTATTTATCGTGTGATTTTGGAAATAAAAGTTTCATATTCTGAAAGCCAAGACTATTTTTTTACGCAAATCCACGTTTATTTTTAAATGAGCCGTTGCGACTTCCGACGGGTCACATATATTTGTATTGTACTATTTAGCAATTGATATTGACATTTAATAATGGTCTGGAGTCCTTTCTCTTAGTGCATAGAGCTCAAAGGGCTTAGTTAAATTATTCAAATGTCTGCTATGCCCTTTCAACTTTATGGAAATATATAGAATGTTTTTTTCTTTTTTAATCACCTTAATGATATGGTGCAGGAGCTAAAAAGCTCCTCCTCACAGTTCTGAACATAATTGCTACCTTGCCGCTTTGTTTAAATGTACAGTGAAAGAGCTATGACACTAGCAAGTCGATTTGACAAGTTTAAAAAAAAAAAGAAATGCCAGAGCAGCACTGAGTTGACAGGAGCTGTAGCATTTCACTTTGATTTGTTGCACAGCTGCGGAAGAATGCTAAGCTCCTCATCTTGCTTTAATTGCTGCTTCATCGCACTAAGGTCACGGCACTCAGTTCCAACTTGTTTTACACTCAAGGTGTTACATTCCCTAATTGCCAAATATGCAGGCGCTGAGCCAGTTTCTAAGCTTCACAGTTTATTTTTGATCATGTCCCCACACAGCTATATGTCACCTTTTCAAACTCATAGAACAGAAGTGTAGGTAAAACGAGAAAAAATATAGATTGCCCTAAAATAGCCTGGAACTTTTGATCTGCTGTGTGGGCAGCAGTGGCTGTACAGCTTCTCTTTATGCACTGTTGTGTGCAAAATTATTCAACTCATCAGGAAAACGATCCATTATGCTGTCACATTAATCAAGCCAGTATGTTATGCAGTGCAAACATGCGTTTCCAGAGGGACTAATACCTCATTCACACCAACGCAACTCCGGTTCAAGCTCCGTGCTAGAGCTTTTCAGGTTCAGAACCAGGATCAGGAGGATACCAGAATAAGGAGGATACGTCCCCAGCTGACCCAGAAATCAGCGCAGGTTCTGGTCCAGGCTCTCGTCATCTCACGCTTAGACTACTGCAACTCCTTCCTGGCTGGTCTACCTGCATGTGCCATCCGACCTCTGCAGCTCATCCAGAATGCAGCGGCTCGTCTGGTCTTCAACCTTCCAAAATTCTCCCACACCACGCCGCTCCTCCGCTCCCTTCACTGGCTTCCGGTAACTGCTAGAATCCACTTCAAGACACTGGTACTTGCGTACCATGCTGCGAATGGTTCTGGCCCTTCCTACATCCAGGACATGGTTAAACCGTACACCCCAGCACGTGCACTCCGCTCTGCATCGGCCAAACAGCTCGCTGCAAACGCACTGCGAGAGGGACCCAAGTTCCCATCAGTAAAAACTTGTGGGTTTGCTATCCTGGCTCCAAAATGGTGGAATGAGCTCCCCATTGAAATCAGGACAGCAGATAGCTTGCACATCTTCCGGCGCAGACTGAAAACTCATCTCTTTCGACTCCACTTTGAGCGATAGAATTACTAACAAAGCACTTATATACTAATAAAGGGCTGGCTTATCTAAAGCCAGTTGAGTAGCACTTGAAATGTTTCGATGGATGGACCCTTAGACCAGAAGGCTCCGACGAGTTTTCTCGGCCTCGATTTGGCTTCTTGGCCAAGAAAATGTAAATTAATAATGTAATTCAATGTAATGTAACGTAAATTCGACTGCGAAAATTAGGTTTCGCTGAATGTTATGCACGTAAGCTGGTCCTTTTATGTTTGAACTTCTTTTGTCTTATATATTCAGTAAGTCCAAAGGTTNAAGTGTAAACTAAGTACTGTACTTAAGTACAATTTTGAGGTACTTATACTTTACTTGAGTATTACCATGTTATGCTACTGTGTACTTCTACTCCACTACTGTAGTGGAGTAGAAGTACACAGTAGCATAACATGGTAATACTCAAGTAAAGTATAAGTACCTCAAAATTGTACTTAAGTACAGTACTTAGTTTACACTTCTGAAGTTTAGCTGAGATGCTAACGCAGTTTAGCTGCTAATGCTAACTGTCCGAACATGTTGTTATTCTTTTGTTAAACTTTAAAAAGTGTTTAAGACTTAACATGTCACCCTTCTCATGGCCCCGGTATCATGAAAACTCGTTATAATTAAATATATAATGGTGATATAAGTGCTGCTAATCTTATAAACGGTTAGCTTTGTTAAAGCCGGTGTTGTTTGTGTTGTTAGTTGTTTGCTAACTTGCTAACAGCTGTGCTTACGTCATGTAACCAGCTGTTGCTTACCATGTGCTTTAATAATATTAGATACGGCTTTATTTATCCAGAAGGAAGATATTGTGCCAGACTTAGAACACATTCAGTACAACAAACATACACATAATAATAATGAAGCTGCTGCTGAAGTGTAGTGAAGGACATACATGGTGTTATTTTATAAACTAATTCCGCATATTTAAATGCAACCATATCGTGACGAAATGTCCAAATATTCCGACACATTGACATCATGTAAACTGATAAGAAGAAGCATGTGCTAAAACATGTGATGGGAAATATAACACTTGACCAAACTGGACATATAAAGAGTTTGAAGCTAGACATGTTTATTTCTCTTTAACTTCAATAAAACATGTTATTTACCTTTTTGCACTCAGGCTCTCATTTAGAGAATACAGTATGATAAACATAACAATACAACTGTACACCAACAGTGAAGAGCAAAGTAAACAACAACAAACTAAGATGAACAAAAGTGATATTGTTGCACTCGATATGAATCAGAGTGTCTTGTAATGGTGATATTGCACATTGTGGTGGTGTGGTTGCTCTCCTCACTGAAGGGGGAGTAAAGGAGGTGATGCATAACAATAGCCCTCCTGTGTGGCTGTTAGCGGGTATTTAAATGATTGTTCTGTGGCTGTAGCCAGCCTTCATTATCCTGTAAACCCCCTCACACATGCCCCTGCAGCACAGTAAGCCCCCGGCTAATGATTCAGAGTGACCTCGAGGTGGTGTTGTTCTGGGTCTGAGGGAGATGTTGAAACTCAGATCCAGAGGTGAGGCTCAGGCCTGGAGGAACCGGTGAAACCTAAGAGGAGGGGGGG
>NW_011359125.1:1299126-1300990 GCF_000735185.1 Notothenia coriiceps | reverse complement strand
GGGGGGGGGGTGGTTGTGAAAGGTTACCGGCAGCACAAAGATTCATAACAAGCAGAGAGGACATGTTGGGGGGGGGGGGGGCTACAGTTACACAATACTCTGCTGTGGTCTCTCTATTTAAATGAAGAGGACTGGGCAGTGAGCGAAATGTAAAAATATCAGCAAATAAAGGAGAAATGTTTCATTAAAAATGAGCAGATTAAAATCTAGATTAAAAACTGTAGTCCCGTAGTGGGCAAATCACAGCGTTACACCAAATAATAAGTAGCCATCATCATCATCATCATCATCATCATCATCATCAAAAAGGCAGTAATAATATCATTTGAAAAAAGGCATAAAGCATTCATCCACGGCTAAGAGAGGAGTAGCAGCATTTAAAAGCTGACGTGTGACATGCTAAACAACTTATGTTTTGCACATAATTAATGGTCTATAAAACCTCAGAAAATAGTGAATAATATCAGTTTCTAAAAGGTCAAAGTGTTGTCTTTACATATCTGGGATCAGCTGATCATTACAGCTCTACAAAGACAACAACAACAAGAAGAATAAAGCTTCATGAAGAACTAACCCAGAGTAGATATCTCAGGTCAGAGGGCTGCATGGTGTCTGGATTACTGAGAGCTGCATGGTGTGCTCACTGACCGCTCCATGTGTTTACAACTAAACACTACTGTTGTTGTTGTTGTTGTTGTTTTTGTCAGGGCTTGATTTTGGTTTCATAAGAGTTGCAAAATAATTAGCTTTCTAGAGCTGCCCCCTCTTAGTCATGTTAGTCAAATACATCCAGCATTTAAAAGGACGTGTTTCAAGTAGACCTGAAGAAAACAACAACACCTTGAATCTGCAGCTGTTGGAGGACTCTTACGATACGATAATACTTTGTTGGTCAGATGCGTCACAGCAGCTCCATGTCCAACATCAACAGACAAGTATCCAGACACAATACATGAAACACAAACAACAAACATTTAACTTAACAGCACAATCAGTGAGAGAAGAGCTGCTCAAAGAGCCTTCAGCGTGCATCTGATCTGGGATCAGCTCTGTGTTTACTGTGAGGATTGACTGATGCACGAAGGATGCTTCAGTCTGACCTTATTGAATGGTGGGACCCTGTATCTCCGGTTAGAAGGTAGCAGTTCATATTCAGTGTTCAGAGCATGGTTTGGGTCAGAGAGGATGTGGTTGGACAGCCTCACTAGGTTGTTATGATGAGTCATAGAGTCTCTGACGGGGTGGAGCACAGGTTCACAGGTCCGTCCTTTAAGCCCAGAGAAGTTCTACCTGTGAAAGGCTGAGATGCTGTGTGTGATGTTTGAGGGTTGCACAAGGTCCTGGGATAATGTAACGGCAGCTTTATGTATTTACATCTCAACAGTGTTGTGTCAGAGCTTGCATTTGGATTTGAAAGAGTTGTGAAATAATTAATTTCCAAGGACTGCAGTAGATTTCTAGGATTTGATGTGCACTGACATGAGGAGCAGACACTTCTGAACACATCTCTGTCGGGCCGGGGCTTTTCTAGGAGCTACATTTCAATGAGATCCTTTTGTGATGAAATGAATTCTCCAAATATTGTGACACAGTGACATCATGATAACATAAAGCGTGTACCAACACTAACCATCTCTCAGAAAGCGTGCTGTGACGTCTCCTCTGAAGGTCGGCTTTTATGTCGAATGAACCCGGGTGCATGTAAATGGAATAAAGCTGGAAATATTAAAAATACTTTAAAGTATTGAATCCACTCAGGACCATGTTGTTACCAGAAAACATGCCGTCTTGTTACGCCCAGGTCTAGGGGAACCTAGGCGCAGCACAAAATGTGCACTCTCCCCACTCCCAAGAACACGGACAC
>NW_011359125.1:1283180-1299106 GCF_000735185.1 Notothenia coriiceps | reverse complement strand
CCGGTGTCCGCGCCAATGATCCCTCCATGTAAGGAGGACACAGGACTGCAGGACCCCGCCAGGAGGACAGGTCGCGCGGGAATCCCAAACGCGGACAAGACATGGGAGTTGCGCAGGACCCCCCAGCGGAAGAGTAGTCTTTGTTGTCGGCGACCTCCAACGGTGGCCATGTCATGGGTTGTCGTTACCCCCGGTCTGGTAAATGGCAAGGTTTTCTTTGGCGGCACCTTTCCAACCGGCTCGAGGCGACATGGGGCTTGGCAGGACCCCCGGCAGAAGAGGTAGTCTGGCGGCGACCTCCAAACGGGACACGACATGAGTTGGCAGCGACCCGCATGGAGGTAGCTAGTCTGCCGGGGACCCTCCAGACGGCCTCAGCCGACATTGGGTTGGCAGGACCCCCGGCAGAAGAGTTAGTCTGCGGGACCTCCAACGGGGACAGACATGCGGAGTTTGGCAGGACCCCCGGGGCAGGAAGGATATCTGCGGGACCTCCAACGCTGGACAAGACATTGGAGTTGGCAGGGCCCCCGGCAGAAGAGTAGTCTGCGGGACCTTCAACGGCACAGGACATTGGGTTTGGGCAGGACCCCCGGCCAGAAGAGAGGTCTGCGGGACCTCCACGGGACCAGACATGGTGGTTGCAGGGACCTTCGGCAGGAGGCGCAGTCTGCGGGACTCCACGACACTTGGAGTGGGTTGGGGGTTCAGCCAACGAACCCGGAGGAGCTGGCGTCGGACCGGACAGCCACAGGACAACGAGGTGCTGGAGTCGGCCGTATGACGCGACAAGACACAGGGAGCTGGCGTCGGACGGACAGCACATCAGGACACGGGGGAGGCTGGCGTCCGGACGGGACAGCCAACGGAGACCGAGGTGCTGGAGTCCGGACCGATATGCCACGGACAAGACATTGGGGAGCTGGCGCTCGGTACGCCGACAGCATCAGGACACGGGACTGCTGGCGTCCGGACGGACAGCCAACCGGAGACGAGGTGCTGGAGTCGGCCGGCTATGCTGACAGGACATGGCTGGAGCTGGCGTCGGGACGGACTGAGCCGACAGGAACGAGGTGCTGGATCGGAGACCAATGGTACTGAAGCCGCACTTAACCGGTGAACATGGCTTGTAAGGTACGGTTCTGGACGCCGAAACCATGGCTGTAAGGTTCGGGTTCTGGAGCCGGAAACATGGCTGTAAGGTTCCGGTTTCTGGAAGCCGGAAACATGGCTGTGTGGTCCGGCGTTCTGGACCCGGAAAAACATGGCTGTTAAGGTCCGGTTCTGGAGCCGGCAACATGGCTGTAAGGTCCGTTTCTGGAGACCGGAAACATGGCTGTAAGGTCCGGGTTCTGGACCCGGAAACATGGCTGTAGGTCCGGTTCTGGAAGCGTGGAACATGGCTGTAAGGTCCAGTTCTGGAGTCGGAAAACATGCTGTAAGGTCCGGTTCTGCGCGGACATTGGCTGTAAAGGTCCGGTGCTGGAGGCCTGAAACATGGCTGTAAAGGTCGCCGGTTCTGGAGCGGAAATCATGGCTCTTTGGGGCTTGAGCTGCTAGCCTTGCCTTGCGGACTCCTCCTCTTAGCAGCCGCCTGAATACTCCGTGGACCTCCATAAGCCAGACGAGTTCCAGAATATGACTCCTGGACAGGAGCAGGAACTGGGGCAGAAGCATGGGTTGACTGCAGACGGAACCCACCGAGGCGTATGGTGCCAGGTTGGGAATTGGGAGGCCGGGAGCTAGCAAGCCTGGGGCTAGCAGGCCGGGAATCACACACAGGGAAGATCTTTGAAATCCAGCCAGGTAAGAACTTCACCATACCTGGTTTCTCTCTAGCCATCTGGCGCGCCTCCGACAACACAGCCTCCCGCTGCTGAACTCCGGGTGCTCTCTTCCATCTATCCGAGCAGTTAGCCAAAAAAAAGGAAAAATGTAATAATTCCGACTCTAACGGATCTGCTGGGCCCATTTCTTGGTCGGTTCGTACTGTCACGGTTTGTGAAACAAGCAGGACCCAAATGCAGATATAAACTGAAACTTCCTTTATTTCAAGGCTATGATATATATAGACAATGACAAAACAGAACACTCACCGCAGAATTAGTCAGGGAACAAGACGAACCGACCAAGACAGACAGACAACCCAGAACTTAAATACACACAAGACTCAATCACACAACAAGACACAGGTGAGGAGGGAGGAGAAAACACAAGGGCCCAGGTGAACATAATCAGACAATTATACACACCAGGGAAACTAATGACAAGAGGAAAACACAGGGAAAAGGACCAGACAATAACCCAAAGGAAAACATGACATGGAAAACAGCAAAAATACCCAAACCTACAAAACTATAAACGTGACCTAACATGAGAATCGTGACAACCTGTTCCATTAATTCATTGCTTTAAAATACATTTTGTAGTTTCCTTTCATTTAAAATTATTGAAGTAAGCTTGGAGGACTCAAAGGGCACCCGATTGTTTGTCTGAACACCTTGTTTCTCTTGTGCATTAAGAACACTTGTGTTAGGGCATGAATTAACAATAAATAGGTTGTATACAGTATAAAATACCACGTACTGTCTGCCCGCCCATGCCACCCTGGCATGACCTCTTGCCCCCCCTTTCCAACCCCACATAAAATGTTCTAGAACCGCCACTGGTTTCACCACCAGATTACATTTCCCCTCGGCCTCCTGCTGGCTCTCAACATCTTCCCAATCCGTCTGGTTGACATAAAAAATGATCCTCCTGATATGGCGGTTGGTCCACATCAAAGTTTGATTGATAGTTTTAACCGCAAACTTTAAGAGTTTTGAAAACACCCCTAGGCACCAAAAATGATGTTATTTAAATTGTAATAATTTGCCTCATTATAGCTTAAGAAGTCATTCACATAAACAGCAACCTTTCTTTGACTTAAACAATTATAAAAAGTGATTCTGAGGTACTGCATAGATGACTTTCCACAGACAAATGTAAAAGAGATTCATCCAAACTCCTAATTATTTGTCTGTCCTTTTGTTTTCAGGCGCCTGGAGTGGATCAGGAGGTGGGAGGATAAAATACACCGTCAAAGGGATCCTGCTTGAAATGGGGCAATGTGGATTGCGGTGTTCCCGTTCCTTGTGAACCGCGGAAAAAGAGCAACCACGAGGACACAGGAACCATTAGTAGAAGGAGGAGGCCGTGTGGGAGCGGCAGCTTTGGTGTGTGTAGAAAAGCTGGTATGGGTGGAGGGGCAATCGCGATGGCGAATGGGAACGAGAGCAGTGAAGGGCCTGCTGGGCCAATAGCAGTGGTGGCTACCGCAGGAGGCTTGGTAGCAGATAGCCCCTCCTCGGCTGTATCTACCTATATTAAACTGGTGCTCCTCGGGCTGATCATCTGCATCAGCCTGTTGGGCAACCTGGTGGTGTCTCTGCTCGTCCTGCGGGACCGGGCCCTGCACAAAGCACCTTACTACTTCCTGCTGGACCTGTGCCTGGCAGACACCATTCGCTCTGCCATCTGCTTCCCCTTTGTGCTGGTGTCTATAAAGAACGGCTCGGCCTGGACCTACAGCGTGCTGAGCTGCAAGGTGGTGGCCTTCATGGCGGTGCTCTTCTGCTTCCATGCCGCATTCATGCTGTTCTGCATCAGTGTAACACGCTACATGGCCATTGCACACCACCGCTTTTACTCGAAACGCATGACATTCTGGACTTGTGTGGCAGTGGTGTGCATGGTGTGGACACTGTCCGTGGCAATGGCGTTCCCACCAGTTTTTGATGTGGGCACATACAAATTTATTCGCGAGGAGGACCAGTGCATCTTTGAGCATCGCTACTTTAAGGCTAACGATACACTAGGTTTCATGCTAATGCTGGCTGTGCTCATTCTAGCCACACATGTTGTCTACATGAAGTTGCTCCTCTTTGAATATAAGCACCGCAAGATGAAGCCGGTCCAGATGGTGCCGGCCATCAGTCAGAACTGGACCTTCCATGGGCCGGGGGCTACTGGCCAAGCCGCAGCCAACTGGATTGCAGGCTTTGGGAGGGGGCCGATGCCGCCGACCCTGCTGGGTATCCGACAGAACTTGCACAACCAGAACCGGCGCCTGCTGGGCATGGATGAATTCAAAGTGGAGAAGCAACTTGGCAGGATGTTCTATGTGATCACCCTGCTGTTCCTGGTGCTCTGGTCTCCATACATAGTAGCTTGCTATTGGCGGGTGTTTGTGAAGGCCTGTACAATACCACACCGGTACCTCTCCACCACAGTGTGGATGAGTTTCGCCCAAGCCGGGGTCAACCCTATTGTCTGTTTCTTCCTCAACAAAGACTTGAAGAAAGGGCTCCTTTCCCACCTACCAGCCTGCTGCAGGACTAAACCTCATTTGCCACGAGAGCCTTATTGTGTCATGTGATCAGAGAGGATGATCTAAACAGAGAGGAAACACAGGGAAGCCAACAGTGTTTAGTGTTTGCTTGAACTGTTTCTGCATTTCAATACAATAGAAGCTATTTTTAAGCAGTGGTTGCAAACTAGTAAGTGTGATGATAACACTGGAATGGTTAGCATGTATTTCATTCGTCCAACCCTTTTTTTCTCTCAAAACCACCTCATAAATGGAGTCAGACTTTGACTTTTGATAATAAGAAACACAGTACTTTAATAATAAAACATGCAAGTGATAATGCAGTCATTATGGAAACCAAGTCAGACAAACACCCAACAAATTACACAAGCTGCTTCAAAAAGAATAGCAAATTAGAAACATCTAGGGTTGATTCAAAGGATAGGAAGATTCCTACAGGGGACAAAGATAATAAAGAATAAATGTTTGTACCTCAATTGAAATGTCACTTACGTGCTTGATTAGTAAGCAAATCCTTTTGTATAGTGACAGTGAAGAGGAACAGTTCATATCAGCAACATTATGTCACATTCTGGCCAGAAAATAGAAAAATAAAATAATTTAAAAGTAGGGGGATCACTGCATTCCTGCAGTCCGCAGAGGCAGCCTCACGGAGTCAGAGGGCGGAGAGATGGGTTGAACTGATCTCACGATTGTAATTAATTATTAATACTTCCATGAAAGCTCTTTACTGAACAGGAAACTGAGGCAAACACATGAGTGACAGGAACACCAGCTCTAAGGCCAGGATGATGTGTTTACTTCCTTACTGATTAAGACAGAAGTTATCCATGCTATGACTTATCAAGGTGTCACTAATTGAATTAACAAACACAAACTAAGGTGACTGACAAATCTTCCTTCTGATACACATTATTATTATTTAGATCTGTGCATGGCTATGAGTCAAGAGAGAGGTAGTGATCATCTGCAAAAATTAACAGCAGCTTGTTAAAGTGTTAGCACCGCGCCCAGCTGCATAAAAGGCTTCTCTTAGCCCAGAGCAGATTTTTGTTATAAACAACACAGTACCTTTGGTGTCCGGTAGACAGGGCCATGCTGAGAGTGCTGGTGTCCAGCAGCAGTCCCTCGGCTTTGGTGTCTTAATACGCCTAGTTTATCAGAACAGCTTGTTTCTGAAGCATGGGATTCACCTGTGAATGTATGTAAATGTCTGTATTGTGGACCATTGAATTGAAATTCATTTTTAATTCATAATATTTCATAATAACTTTGTGTTCATGTACATGGCAAAGCTTTTTTTCTTGTTTGTCTCTGTCACTTCTCTGAAGGAGTGCTTAAGCAGTTATTCGCCACTCAGTACTAATATCAGAAGAGTGCGGCCATGTCTTCATTACCATGCTGGCCCTGCAACATGAAAACATTTGTATTTACGTATGTTGATAGACTGTGTGTAGACCGTTTTCTAAGCCCATCAAATTAACATGTGAAGTTCCAAAACACTGAACGAAATGCAAAAGATTCAGGAACAATTATTATTGTTATTATTATCAGCCAGAGAAAAAGGAGCTGCACTGGGAGGAGGAGAGATGACAGACAGCAGGAATACACTGACAGGTGAGCCTGATTTCTTTATGATACCCCTTGAGGACACATCCTTTACACCTGTCACACCTGAGAACAGCTCAATGAAGTCCTGAGCTGTAGCTATGCTCTGGTCCCTGCATAGCTCTCATCATGTTCTGTTTAAAATACAGTCGATATCAGAGACAGGAGCTCTAGGCAACTGCAAGAAAGGGGTGGGGGTCCTAAACACTATATGGACTCTCCCTGTTCACATATAGTCTAGCCAATATTAATCTTTTGTCATTACAGCAGGCTCTATCACACATTGGTTTTGCTGCTTCACCCATTCAGAGCAGCCAACAATGGGTGCTGCACATTCAGCTAGGACTGATTATGGGAAGGCACTCAATCCAAATTCTGAATCCTATAAATGTCATATACTTACCTTTTAGAATCAACATTATGAAATTAAGTCTGAATTTATAGTTACTTTATACAAATTAAGTAAAACTCCAAACAATAGAAACTTTGATTCCACACGTGAGGACAGAGATCCACGGACCTGAGGTAAAAAACCACTAGAAAGAACGCAGGTCATGAACCAAAATCTGGTACTTTGGTAACACTAAAAACCACACCGCTCACAGCCAACATACAGCACAACATGTTTTATTAGCTCATAAGACTACAAGATGCATCTGAATCAACATCCGCCTGGTTTTGTTTGATGGCACAGTGGGGCCAAAGTCTCATTAAGCATACATCTTCATCACTTCACACAGGACTGAAGTTAGAGGGTGCAGTAGAAGAGACATCTGCTTTATTTGAGTACAAATCTAAAAATGGATAAATGTGCTTTTTTCCTGTTTCTTTCTGAAATGAACTGTAAGATGGGTAGAAATGGAAGGGGAGGACAGGGCACATAGAATGACCTTTTTTAGTGAATGTCTGAAAGCATGACATTGTCCTTAAGATTGAGGGAATATTGTATTAGGGGTTTGTGGTGCCCCTTGTTCTCTGCCGTGGCATATCTTACAGCCCCAACAACAGCATGCTGCAGAGAAACGCTTATCTTCCTTTTATCTTTTCTGAATGATGGCCTTACTCCGTTAAAAAAATGTCACACCAATGGAACAAAGAGTAGACAAACGTGTCTCCTCTGTCTGCACTACAATCAGGAGGGGGCAGAACACTGTGTACACCGGAGACATCAGGAGACTTGTTGCTCTCCCCATCAGACCTGGCCCGTCAGGGACCAGGACCATGACGGCGCGGGGGGGGAGAATGATGATCTGAGTGACCCCTACTCCGGAATTCTGTGGGATTTTGTTGAATGAAGTAAAAACATTGAGTCTGTCTATTTTCCTTTCTGAGACTAAGCTTTTTGAGTTGCGTCAGGCAGATTCTCTTTGGTAAATGTACAGTGACCTCTGTATTGTTAGTGTGTATTATAATGACAGCTAATCAACTCTGAAATGCAACAGAACAGTTCCTGATCACCAGATGTGTACTGTGTGTGTGTTTGTGTGTTTCTATTGGCAGGACTGATTGTGTGTGTAAGATGATGGTTACATGAATGGAAGAAGAACTAAGAGGGAACACTGACCAGATACATTTTGCATTTCAATGACATAATTCCTGCTAAAGCTTCTTTAGTATTCTTCATGTGGGCCTTCTCCAAGGGATAGGCTTTTGTTTTAAAAGCAATGAAGTTGACTTTAAGTCCCTTATGTCATAAATCAATTATTAACTTAATATCATTTTTTATATATATTTAGAGATAATGAAGAAAAAAAAGCTTGACATAAATCACATAAATGTGATTGCATACACTGGTCTATTTATGAATGTTTAATTGAAGAGTGAATTAAAAGAAAGCGTCTTAAACCACCAATAATATTGATCAACCAAGAATTGTACAAACCCCTGGCAGTTTGTCTATGACATCAAATCAGCACTAACAAAGTGTTCTTGAACCTTCAGAAGGTTCTGCTTGGTCACCTCCATCAGTACTGCTAATGGTGAGATGTGCTAACACAGTGACCTCCAGAGGTGGGAGAAGTACTCAGATCTTGTACCTGAGTAAAAGTAGATGTACCAGAGTGTAGGAATACTCTGTTACAAGGAAAAGTCCTGCATTCAAAATCTTACTCAAGTAAAAGCACAAAGGTATTAGCATCAAAAGTACTTATTCTGCAGATTGGTCCATTTCAGAATAATAGATATGATATGTTTTATAATGATTGATCATGAAAGTGTTCTCAAAGCTGGTAAAGGTGCAGCTAGTTTGAATGACTTTGTATACTGCAGGGTAGCTTGTGAATTTACTCCAGGTGGAACTACAGTCTGATTTAACACTTGATTATATTNACCACATGGAACCTGCAGAGTGAGCTGACCCGCTAGAACCACATGGAACCTGCAGAGTGAGCTGACCTGCTAGAACCACATGGAACCTGCAGAGTGAGCTGACCTGCTAGAACCACATGGAACCTGCAGAGTGAGCTGACCAGCTAGAACCACATGGAACCTGCAGAGTGAGCTGACCTGCTAGAACCACATGGAACCTGCAGAGTGAGCTGACCTGCTAGAACCACATGGAACCTGGCAGAGTGACTTGACCTGTGCGTCGAACGGGATCTTCTGTTTAGAGTCCACCACGGCCTGCCATGTCTGAGTGATGCCTTCCTTCAGCTCCGTCTTCCACCGACATCAGCCTGCCATACAGGGACACCACACACACACACACACACACAACACACACACACACACCACACACCACCACACACACACACACACACACACACACACACACACACACACACACACACACACACACACACACACACACACACACACACACACACACACACACACATATATATATATAAAGAGGAACAGAAAGCTGCCTTTTGGCACCGGCTGCACAATTCACTTTTTCTTTAATTGAATGTAGTGAATATCCAATATTTGGCAAAATATGTAGAAATATCTGCATAAATAACTGGTTCCCAGGGAAGCCGTTATTTAACAATATTCTACAGACTAAATATACAACTACAAATATTTGATTGTTAAAAAACCTCAAACTAAAGAATCAGACTTTTATCGTTTCAAAAAATGTGTCAATGGTGTTGTGAATATTGTTGACCAGTTTCCTCTGAATCAAAGTCAAGTACAAATAATTGTTAAAATATTTCAAATACATTTCCCTTTTGATTTGTGGCATTTTGCACAGACCGAGCGTGGTGACACAGCTGCTGCTTGTTCAAACATTCCCTAAAGCCACACTAAATATGACATTTATAAAGCTTTACGAGGCAGTCTCTTAAAAACGTTGGCTCTCTTGACGGAGAATAAGAAATACACATGACCCCTGCCATTAAATGCTTTTTTCAAGCAGCCCTGACTCCCACCCAGCATCTTCCTCCTCCTCCCTCCCTACCTGCTGATGATGCCCTTCATCTGCAGGTCCTTGTCGTCCTGCTGTCTGCGCAGGCGCTCCTCGGACTCCTCCAGTCGGGCCTGGTACTCCATCAGGACCTTCTGGGCCTGCTCGTCCTGGCCCTTCAGACGGGCCTCGTACTCCTCCAGCTTCTGCACCGAGGCCCGCAGCTTCTCCTGCAGCACCAGGATCTCCTGCTGGTACTGAACAGAGAGAGGACCATCATCATGTTCTGCTTGTCACCACCACCATCATCCTCATCCTCATCCTCATCATCCCTATCAGCTGGGACGCCTTCATTAACATAGCTAACAAGAAGCATCTCTCAATGGGGCCTGAGATGATATCCTGTTGTCCCTGAGAGAGTGTCATTTAGACAGAGAAGGGAACCACACGGTTCATTTACAAGCCATTTTCATTATTGCACTCTTACACTTTGCCTGGATAGCTGCCCTAAAAAACGTGTTGGGAAATCAATTATCCTTTTTTTCTTTCCAATCATTCACTTTCATCCATATTAGCAATGCTTTTATGGCAGAAAGTACATCAGTGAGACCTCTGAAATAACCCTTATTGAGAGGTCAAACTGGCATTCCAATAGAGTGAAAGAAAAGAGAGGAAGTTTAGGATGAAACGAGAACAAGGAGGAGGAAGGGAGAAGGGAGGCATGGAAGTAGTGAAGTAGGAGTCTAGTCTGTGAAATAAGCTCTGACAATCTCTCTCTGACCTCTCGCTGGACCTCAGAGGCTTTTGAAGCAGCTTTCTTCAGGTGGCGGGGGGGCGGCGGACTAATGGAGAATCCAATCTCCTTCAGGATAGAGAAACATTTCTTACAGCAGTGACGGCACTGTGATCTAGTCGGGCGTTGACACCTGAGACCAGGGGAGACCGTGAAGGGCCAGACCAAAAGGGCCGCATAGCAGGCGAACTGCTAGCTACAGAGCTAAAGGCACTAACAACAACTTGGGCTCACAATGAGCACTTTACAAATGTTAATGTTTAACAGGTTAATATATAAATGATTCAATCAAGCAAATTTGCAACTGAGGCAGAGGAAACTTGGTCAGTAAACACCCAAGTAATTAAGGCATGATGAAAATTCTTGACGCTATGAATAATTGAAGGGCTTTAGCCGCAAATTCATTTCAATTGCTTCGCTCAAAGGGAACATGGAACAACACTTTCTTTTTCATGGCCTTTCCTCGCAGGCAGTTAAAACATCTTATAATGACTACTTGACAATAGAGGGTTGTCATTAGGACTAAACCTCCATGAATAAATTGATGTTCATGGCAATCCCAGGTCAGGCTGACTTGCTAATCACATGCTTGAAGTCACGGCTGCTTAGCATCGACTACAAGAAGCGGGTGAGCAGATTGTTCCTTTGTATACTGTGCATAGTATACTGTAGCACTGTTTGTTCTACTTAATTAAATCAATTATCTTGTCAAGTTGTTTTAAAGAAAATAATTGACGCCTATACTCCTGCTAACATTATCTCCTGTCTCCTCTCCATCAAGCATCAACTAGCAACATTCTGGTCCTCCCACCGTAGCCAAAAGCGCACTCCACCATCTGCCCCCCCCCTATATCTCACAGCCACCGCTTTCTCACCCCCTATCAACCCCCACCGGTCTCAGATACAGCCGGACTGGCTATCCNATTCACAAGCTACCCTGCAGTATACAAAGTCATTCAAACTAGCTGCACCTTTACCAGCTTTGAGAACACTTTCATGATCAATCATTATAAAACATATCATATCTATTATTCTGAAATATGATATGTTTTATAATGATTGATCATGAAAGTGTTCTCAAAGCTGGTAAAGGTGCAGCTAGTTTGAATGACTTTGTATACTGCAGGGTAGCTTGTGAATTTACTCCAGGTGGAACTACAGTCTGATTTAACACTTGATTATATTTCACATCATTCATCCACATCTGTGAAGTAACTAAAGGTATTAAATACATGTAGTGGAGTAGAAGTACACCATGTACCTCTGAACTGTAGTGGAGCAGAAGTACACAGTAGCATAACATGAAAATAGTAAAGTACAAAATTGTACTTAAGAACAGTACTTGACTAAATGTACTTAGTTACATCCCACCTCTGGTGACCTCACAGTCCCATGATTGGCAGCTTGGAAACTGACAGTTTTTTGGCAGGCGGACATAAGACTGACAGGTCTGAACACAGCCTGGCTGTTTCCTCCATCATGACTGGGAACACCTGCATCAGTCTGACCTCCAGATAAAGTAGTTTGGATAAACTGTTGGATCGTTCCCAACCTGTGTGATCATCTGACAGCCTTTGTGTTATTGTCACACTTTGGTCTGTTGTTCCATTTAAAACAGAATTTCGTGTGAATGCTGTCATGAATGTGAATGTGGATGTGCCTGGGCCACAGCAGTCAGTGAGTCAGATTCACATTGGAAGTCAGTGTTTGGTTGTTCTGCTGTGTAACTGTTTGAACCCGTACAGCAACAGAAACACACCAACAGGAATCACAGCTGCTTTATACAGTGTTTCTGTGGGGAAAACTCCAAATGTTGCCCTGTCTTAGAAAGGGTGCCAATTCATGAATTATTTGGAAAAAGTTTAATTTAAACCTTAGGGTATACCATTAAATGTCAAAGGTTAAAAGAAAAATGTTATCTCAGTGAAACCGGAAGGCAAACACCTGACATAAAGCAAAAGGTTTGAAGGATGTACGAGGGGTTTCCTTTTTATTTATTTTTTTTATATATAAATGGTTGAGCTATAACGCATGTCTCTGGATATTGATGACTTTGTAAAAATAATAAATTTCCTTTGAAATGATCATGTCAGTGCTTCCAATAATTCCTGGTTGTGATGATATATTGCTTTTAAAGATGCATTTTGCATACCAAGCATACATGTATTGTTCCACTCTGCTGTTCATTATTGGTCCAGGGTTTCTGTCTCTGAGATTTTTCTCTCAACACTAATTTAATAGCAACGGACACTTGATGCTTGCTCCACAAATGACATCTTGCTTTCAATGGCAATCGTGCTTTAAAACTCACCTATTATGCTATATTTCAACAATATATTATAGGCAGGGGTGCACATAACCTTTTTAGTGAGTTACTCAGATGAGTACCAGGAGACAGAGTTTGGTACTCACCCCACACGAAGCGTGGTGTTAATAAGTGCAGTCCCCCTCACTGTCCTCCTCAGTGTCTCCTTCACTGTCCTCTAGTTCCTCTTCTTGCATGCTAGATGATGAAGATGCTGCAGATGCACCCTGTTTAAGCCTCCCATTTGCTTTCTCCAAAACGTGTTGCCAAAACTGTGCATTTCCTGCGGCCAGGTTGGAGGATCAAATACTAAGAAATGATCACATGACTTGAAGTTATATCTGATGTGGGAAGTAACTAAGTACACTTCTTCAAGTACTGTACTAAAGTACAATGTTGAGAAACTTGTACTTTACTTGAGTATTTCTATGTTATGCTACTGTGTAATTCTACGCCATTACAGTTCAGAGGTAAATTGTGTACTTTTACTCCAGCACATGTATTTAATACCTTTAGTTACTTTGCAGATGTGGATGAATGATGTGAAATATAATCAAGGGTTAAATCAGACTTTAGTTCCACCTGGAGTAAATTCACAAGCTGCACTGCAGTATACAAAGTCATGCAGACTAGCTGCACCTTTACCAGCTTGGAGAACACTTTAAAGGTTTCCTATCATGCAAAATGCACTTTTTTATGTCTTTTAATCATATTTATGTGTCCACGGTGTGTCGGGGAACTCACAAAGTTCTAGAAAATACAACCCTCTCTCTTTTCCTCCATACCCACATCTCTAAAAACGGGGGTACAACAGAGCTGATCCAGATTTGCGTCCGATATGACGTAATATCTGAAATGTTGGCTGGATTTACACCCACGGAAAGGTCCAGTGTTGGGTGTAACGCATTACAAAGTTACAAAGTTACAAAGTAACGCGTTGCTATAATCACATTAAATCTGTCGGTAACGGAGTAATGAAACACGTTACTGTTATAAATTCAGTAATCAAAGTTACCAACATTGCGCAAAAAAATGAATAGATTCTCCCTTTGAAAGACTAGACTTTAGTTACATTATTCAGAAGTTTACAGTAACTTTGGATAATAACAAGGGAATAATAAACAGAGCCTCTCTTTTCCTCTCTCCCTCTCCTGACAGCCCGTCTATGTCTCATGCAGCTCGCTGATCCAGTGAATGAGTGACCCGACACAACAGTAAATAATAAACATATTTATAACTAGTTAAGCTGGTTCCAGGGTAGATAAGATTGGTAAATTAGATAGGTCTAACTTTTCACAATTTTAAATATAGGTTTATGTTGGCGTAACATTTGCGTGACTTGTCCACATGCAACTGTCACAGGGGTTGTGCTGCATTGCAGAGACATGGCGGAGTCATCATCATCAACAGCTATCATTTTCGAGGGGGCAGGGGAGTCGTATTGGGGGGACAAGTGGGACTGACTACCCAGGGCCCAGATGGGGGGAGGGCCCTTGATAGACATGGAATTCAAAGTTTGTTTGCACTTTTTTTTTTAATAGATAGTGTCATAACTCAAATGAAACTAGCTCAATAAAATTGGTTGAATTACTGAATTATGTTTCCAACAACAAATTATGAAAGCTGTGCGGGGCCCCTGACCCCTCACAAAAGGAGGAAAATGGTTTAGTCCTCCCCGCACTAGTTGTCCTCAACCCCCGCCTCCCAGCCGCTTTTCGGCTTTTAGGGTTGAATGATTTAAATAATGGCTATTCAAGTGTTCATACTGGAAAGTTGATTTATCTCAAAAAACAGAAGATTTACAGAAGTCTCTTTCCCAATGTAGTTCAATGAGAATTTGCTTCAGCGCCTGGTGAACTTCCTGAGTGGCTTGCTCTAAACGTAGATAATTCAAAGAAGAAGTAGAGTGTCAGCTAATGAGTTTGCTAACAAGAAGACCCCTCAGTGTCATTACTAGGGAATGAACTCCAATATACGATACGATACGATATTACTTTATTTGTCAGATCAAGTCTGAAATTTGACATGCGTCACAGCAGCTCCATGTCCAACATCAACAGACAAGTATCCAGACACAAACAACAAACATTTAACATAACATCACAATCAGTGAGAGAAGAGCTGCTCAAAGAGCCTTCAGCGTGCATTTGATCTGGGATCAGCTCTGTATTTACTGTGAGGATTGACTGACACACAAAGGAGTGCTTCAGTCTGACTTTATTGAATGAGTTCCCGTTAGCCGGTAATTACCGGACTACGACCGGTAAAATATGCTGAAGACCGGCAAATCTAAATCTCTCCGGTCAAAGTGTCCGTTCAAAATAATTTCTGTTTAGCGCAATACCGCATCAGATGCGCAACTTGCGCCACTTATGTGACAGACAAAAGAGTATGTGACAGACAAGAATAGTCAATTATAATGTCTAACACTTAATATGGAGAAAGAGATGTCCTGTATGGGTTGATTGTGCGTTGATCTGTTGGTAATGCCTCGGGGTTCCGGTGGGCATGTAAACAAATGCATAATGCTGCGCTATACTTTGCGGCCTCACCCGGTTGCATTTCAATGCTTATTGTTTAGGTGTCTTTTAATAAGCAGGTAGTCCTATCATTAGCTAGAACTAGCTAGATCTGATCGATATGGACATAAACGCAAGTGAAGTCTAATCTGACGAGAGAGAGAGATCAGCTGCTGCTGACGAGTCGACACGCAGCTCTTCATGATCACATGCAGCGGTTAGCGGAACAAAACACACACTTCGGGTTAGAATAGCACACGTAGCTATTTTAATTACCTCTCAAACTACCGTAACTAGTTATAGATATGTTTAGTTTTACTGTCGACTCACTCATTAGTGATCCGCGAGCTGCATGATACTGACGGGCTGTCAGGAGAGGGAGAGAGCGCTCCGTTTATTATTCCCGTGTTATTGTAAGTTACTGTTCACTTTTGAATAATGTAGTTAATCTACTATAATTAGTTTGTTTAATATCGAATCATATCAATTTGTTTTAAAGCACAATAAATAACAAAGAAGCCCTTTGACCGCCACTTTTCTCATTTAGTCCGGAAGATTTCAACTTTAACGGACATGTTGACCGGCGAAAAAATATTCTAACGGGAACTCTGGCAGGTACATGTACTACTGTCATGTCATAAATGTTGTATGTTACGGACTACGGATGGAAATGAGCTCAAAGCTAAAATCTGGCCTAATTTACAATTGAAAGCATTATTTTTTTAATAGTTTCATCAATGTGGCATTGTTCCGTTCAAACAAACAATTAAATAAAATAAAATAAATAAAAATAAGTCGCTTTGGATAAAAAGCGTCTAAGCAAATGACCATTTGTAATTGTTATGTAAATAAAGAAAGACCAACGAAGCGGGATTAAAAAGCACCACATCACGCATCGCATCCACACATGGCAAGTTCAGCTAAAACACTTTCTTTATCTCCAAAGTAACCCACCTGATTCCTCTCTTTTGTTTGGATTTTTT
>NW_011359125.1:1280888-1283135 GCF_000735185.1 Notothenia coriiceps | reverse complement strand
GGGGAAACCACGATGCTGCAACATAACATTCGCCGACACGGAAAGGTGATTAATCTCCTTCACGCTGCGAGTAATGAGACTTTGCATGTGCAAACAAACACGCCACAGGAAGGCAATAAGTTGTCTCCCTCGGTAAGCAGGCGCAGAGAATGGAAATGAGAAATCTCATTATAAAGACAGAGAGGGAGGTTTGCCTCTGAGCCATCTGCATGATATGATCCACACAGAGAGCCTGGTGTAGGAAGCCCTCACACACACTCATTTGTTCGGGGCACAACATGTTCGCATCTGTACGCAATATCAGGAGAGACTGACTTATGCTCAGATGTGACTTGTAAATGTGCTTTTATTTCAAATGACTTTGTCTGGATTAATATGGAGTTAAAATGTATAACGTAAAAAGAAAACTCAAAGTGAATACTCTGCTGTAATCCAATCATTTTGCTTTGTTGGGATAACTTTTGTATATCTTATAGAAAAAGGAAGGTTTACTTAGAAAGGGGTTTGGATAAGAAGAAGAAGAAGAAGAAGAAGAAGAACATGTTTCATTAGAAACCCCCCACCAGCAGGGATAAAGTCAAAGTAAGGTTGCATGTTTGCACTTAGGTCCCGTCTACCTAAAGTCAGTGGCATTTTGGAATGGGGTTTTAGTTTTACTTCTGAAATAAGTGAGCTAGCTTAAGAGTTCTTCACATTTTGATGTACAACATGGATATCTGTGGTTACATCTGTAGGTTTACTGTACATGACCTAACACCGAACAAAGTCCACCGTCAGCTTCGTCCTCTAGTTCTTTGACAGCCGAGTTAACGTAGCACATCTGCATCACAGTTAACAAATCATAAAAGTGTTCGATTGCAAAGATTTGAATGATGAAAAAAGCCGCCGATAATCCTATGAATAAAAAAACCTCTTTGCTTTTTGTTGAATGAACCAGAGCAAGGCTTCAGAGAACATGTCTCCCATGAGGCACCTTGTTTTGTATATAAATACATTCCATCTGTTGCTCTAACTGTGTGTGTGTGTGTGTGTGTGTGTGTGTGTGTGTGTGTGTGTGTGTGTGCAGGAGAAGCGCATAGCCTCGCTGGATGCAGCTAACGCCCGTCTGATGTCCGCCCTCACGCAGCTGAAGGAGCGCTACAGCATGCAGACCCGCAACGGCATCTCCCCCACCAACCCCTCCAAACTGCAGATCACTGAGAACGGAGAGTTCCGGAACAGCAGCAACTGTTAGAGCCTTCCTCTGCCCTGTGGAACGTGTACAGTTATTCAGAGAGAGGACGTCTGCATGCATGCATATGGCTGCATGTCGGTTTGAAAGACTGCAAGAGTGTATGTGTTTTTAGAAAGCGGACATATTACTTTTGGAGGATATTTCAGCTTTTTGGGCAGCATTGGAGAGGGCGCCAAGTAGCGGACAGATCCCTCGAGAAGACCACCAGACGGCCTTCGTTAGGAGGGGTGGGCCGAGGGGGCGGGGCAGAGTTTGTACATAGAAAACTCAAAGCTGTCCATCTGTCAAACAATTCTCCAGAGGATGGAAGGGACGTTCAAGACCCTGCCTACGCGTGGGACAAACCACTATTCAACCACTCACAGTGACGGCCGCCTCTCACGGTCACCTTTGCAACCCTCCTTTCCTCCTCTCTTTCTGTTTTTCCCTCTTGAGAACCGAGTGGACCCGTTTAAAAACCATGAGCCCGCATTGAGGATGATCGTTGTCTGGAGAGGATTACCTTCCAGTTAAAGTCATTGTTTATAAAGAACCAAATAGGTGCGCAAAAAAAAAAGATATTTTTAGTCAAAAGTATCTTTATGTCCCTTTTTCTCTCTCCTTGGTGTGTTCCTGAGTGTGTGTGTCCCCCCCCCCCATCCCCATGTAGTGCACTTTGTGAGAAGCTATTGGTACATGAACCGCCTTAAGTAAGGAACACACCTCGACTTTATCCCACAGCTCTCGATTTCTGCAAAAAAGGCACAACTTATACTGTGGTTTGTAAAGGGTACAGGAAAGGTGTACACACATAAATGTATTATGAAGAGTAAAGTAAATCTATGTGATATGCTATATGGATGAGATTTAATATAGATGTATGCATTTCTTTTCTTCTATAGAGTATACACACATGTCTATATTTGATAATCTCAAATATAAAAGCAGCCCTTTATTTAGGAGTGAGATCTAGTGTTCTTCTCTTGCAATGAAAGACTGCAGTGTGTCGCTGCAGAGCCCTGGATGAGAGGGTC